>NW_004949107.1:1029842-1047267 GCF_000317375.1 Microtus ochrogaster
TCTGCTTCTGCTTCCGCTTCTGTTTCTCCTCATTTTCTTCCTGCTACTTCTTCCTCTCTCTAGCATAAGTATGCATGTGTGTTCCGTTATGTATGTGCATACATAGATGTGCATGTGGAAGGCATAAGTGGATGTAGGGTACCTTTTTAGTTTGTTCTTTAACTTTTTCTCTTGAGACAGTCACTCTTACTGAACCTATGACTTACTAATTTGTCAGGATTATCTGGCTAGTAAATTCCAGGGATCTTCCTGATCTACCTTCTCAGTGCTATGTTTATTGGCATGTACTGCCAAATCATTCATGTTATGTTATGGGTTGTGACTTGAAGGATCTTCACACTTACATGACAAGTATTTTAGTGGCTAAGACTTCTTCTCAGGCCCGTGACTTTTTTCTCTAAAAGTGAGAAGAAACATGAATTTTAAAAGAACCTTCTGCTAAGGTAAACCAACATTGTTTGCTATAACTATAGCTTTGTATTATTATATAACTGCAAGACATAGATGTCACTCAAGGCTTCTATGTTTGATTATATTGAAGATTAGGCCCCATGACACCTAACATCATCTCCCCATACAAGTCATTCATCTATTCATCTCTGTCATTTCCCTTCCTCCCTCCACACTCCAACAATCATGGACATTTCTCCCTTCACAAAGTTCATTTTTACATTTTGTCTTTCATCTACTATGCCAATTATCTACCTTTGAAATTTCCTAATACTGTTTTTAGATATTTTTATTTATGTGTATATGCTTAAGAGTAGTTGGGTTTTGAATGTGAATGTAGTGCACCATGGACTCCAGGACAGTGCAGTAAATGCTCTGGAGATGGAGTTATTGCTCAAGGATGGTCCTGGGAACCAACTCATATCTTCTACAAGAGCAGAATGCCATCCTTAACTGTTGGGCTATCACTCCATCTTTCATAATACTTTATAGGTAAATTGAACTTATTAGCTTTTCTATGTTCTCAGAGTATGAGCAACCTAAAGCACTATGAGATCAGTTGTTTGCTCCCTGCACATCTGTTAGGTCTGCACTGTTCATTTGGTAGTTTGAGCTTGGCTCTATAGCACACAGTCCACCATGTGCCCCATCTGCTGGGTAAACCCTGTCTTTACTCAAGACTTGTGTCCTGCCAGTAAAAGCTTCCCTGAACACTCGTCTGAACCACTTTAAATTTTATCTGTACATTAACCTGTACATTAGCTTTGGAGGCCTATTTCTATCTTTATAATTCAGTCAAAAACCAACAACTGTAAATCAATAGAAGGTTACATAAAAATGCATATCCTTATTTGTATGTAAACCTGTGGCCACTCACTTTATGAAAACAAAACTGTATTTCCATAATTTCCCCAAGACTAAATTTAGAAACTTAATTCCATCTGTGACTGATTTTTTATGCCTGCAACAAACTGTGAAATGAGGTATAAAATTGGATAAATTTTAATGTCCTTTGCACCTTTTAACATTCTAGACTCAACTAGTTTCCACATTGTTATAAGGCCAAAACCATTCTGAAAGAATGTGTGTAAAGAGTGGAGAATGAGCCAGAGTGCAAAGGGAAATATTCTGACATTTATATTGCTATAATTGGTAATTGCACCTATCTTAAATGGGATTATGTGAGGATAGTCACTCTGCACATTTAATAACTCGGGAAGTAAGAGAGAGCAAAGAAGAAGTAAGCTCTGATTTGTGGTCCTTGATCTACTTGGGAGCACCAGGCATCTCTAACCCTCTCAGAGTGCAGGTCTTCTCATGCCCATGGGCTTGTGACACATAGCATATGTACACAGTTCCAAAAACTGAGCCATTGATATTACAAATCTTGTAAAAGAAAATGAAAAAATCAAATAAAAACATTTTCAGGTCCTCAGGTGTCCTAATAAAATTAGAAATAAAACTAAGTTGCAAATGGAAATTCAGTACAGTTACAATTTATTAGGAAAAGGTCTAAGTAATTATCAGAAATTCAATTACAAGGTATTTGACCAAGTAGCCTAAAGAAAATTTTATGATTTCTATGATAGAAGCAGAAAGAAGTTACCTTCATTAGTAAGTGTTTTATGAGAAAAATTATAGCCTACATCTTCCTAAATCATGTGGCAATGGTTTCAACCTTTTCTCAAGGTATAATTAACAGATTCATCAGGATTGTTAGGGAAGAAGTGGAAGGGCCAAACCTGTTCTCACTGAGGTCATGGGATATAAATTCTATTGATGGAACAATTCCATAAGAGAGAACTGGGCTTCACATTTTTATCCATGTATGTCAGTCACAAAAAGCTGGAAGTAGGTAGAGGAAGGGGTCTGTTCCTGGGATTGTCTTGATTTTTGTTGATGAATTGAAAATCTCTCTACTACAAGGACAGCAGAATGGTCTAAAAGCAAGAAGCAAAGTGACTCAGAAATATAAGAGTTTCCAAGGCAGTTGGCAAATGCTATTAATCCCAGAACTCCAGAGACAGAGATAGTTGAATTTCTGTGAGATCAAGAACAGCCTGGTCTACAGAGCTAGTTCCAAGACTGCCCAGGCTACACAGAGAAATCCTATCTGAAAAATGAGAGAGAGAGAGAGAGAGAGAGAGAGAGAGAGAGAGAGAGAGAGACAGAGACAGAGACAGACAGAGACAGACAGAGAGACATAGAGAGAGAGACAGAAAGACAGAGAAAGAGAAATAGAAAGAAAGAGAGAGAGAGCATTTCCAGACTGATCCAAGTAGCCTGTAGCTGTCAGTATCCAGGCACTCAGTATGTTTGTTTTTTTGTATAAATGAGTATGTCTGAGATCTAACATTTACACTCTAAAATGTTTGTGATGGTGATTTCTTCATTTGTTAACTTATTAGAGTCCAGAGTTCCTACAAATTTGTTCAAATATTACCTGAGTACTTCTGTGATATGTGGGGGTCTTTATCAGACTAAGTATCAGTGAGAGACAAGAAAAAACTCAGTTCAGCATGCCTTAGTCTATGTTGGTTCAAACTTTTGGAGTATGGTCCCAAGCAATTTATTGTTAGCATATATAAGTACAGTACTATTTGGGAAAAAAAAAAGTTTCTCTGTGTAATACAATACCCACTTCAGAAAGAGGCATAATTACATTAAAACCAAGAAGATGGGCTCTAATAATAGACTACATGCATTAGTTTAAAGATCTAGAGAAGGAGCTGACATAGTCTTGGTCATGAAGATAGTGTAGAGGTCACTTTTGGCAATTAGCCATCAGGATTTTGTTGTGATATTCCCCAGCCATACAGATAATGCAAAGGTCACCTAGGCTGGTTTCTTCAGTACTGTTTGTGGGAAAATGATATGACCTGGCCCTTCAGATAATGAAAATTACCAGGCTATATATCATCCCCAATTCAAGTCTTCTGGGTGGAAAAGCAGGTTATACATTTTTTACCTTGAAAAGACAACCATGTGTGCTTGATATTTGTGTTTTCCCTAGTGACCTGTGGGTGCAAAGACCTTTATGCTCCCAACAGGAGAGAACTCATATGTGTCAAGGTTTATTATTGAAGACAAACTGTGTAAGATTTGGCCTCTCCAAGGTGTATAGACAGTACACAGTAAGGACAGAAGCTTGAATAGGATGAAAAGCTGAGTGTCCTGAAATAAAACATAATTTTTTCAGTCTTTGAACAGAACATCAGTTTGTGTCTTGCCTTGAACTTCAAACTCTGTGTAGTTTAAATGGGAATGACCCTCCCATAAGTTCATATATTAAATGCTTGGTCCCCAGTTGGTGAAATAGTTTTGGAAGGATTAGGAAGTATGGCCTTGTTGGAAAAGGTGTGTCACTGGGGGTGGTGGACTTTGAGGCTGCAAAATATATCCCCATTATCTCTTTCTCTTTGCCTAGTGCTTGTGGACCAAGAAGTGAGCTTTCAGTTACTGTTCTAACACCACGTCTGCCTGCTACCATGTTCCTCTACATGATGACCATAGACTCTAAACCTCGGGAATCATGAATGCCAAATTAAACATTTCCTTTATAACTTCCTTTTGTCATAGTGTTTTGTCACAGCTATTGAAAATAAGTAAGAGATTTGGTGCCAGCCTTGAACTGGAATACACTATTGGCTGTTCTCATTGTTAAGTATTGGGTTTTAGAGTCTGTCTACTCCATTGGGAGAAAGGATCTCCAGCTTGTTTTTTTCACATTGAACTAATTTTGTATAATAAATCTCTCAGTTATTTTTAAAAATTATCCACATGCACATAAACACAAATTAAAAAAAATCTGCATTTCTTATTGATTCTGGAAAATTATGAATAATACAGTAGCAATTGCTAACATGATTTTAAAATCTCAAATTTATGTTTAGACTCCTTGAGGCCAAGATTAAATCTTTTTTATAGTTCAGACAAAAATGACAGGCAAACACTACATAACATTACTTAGATGGAGGCAGGGGGAGAGTGATTAACATCCGCACTGCTAGTGGTGGTTCAAGATCAACTTAATGTAGAAAGTACGAGCATCCAAAAATCTCATTATGTATAAAACAAATGTTGCATGGGAATGAAAAGGGATGGCAAAAGCGAGTAACAAACGAAGATTTGCAAGGCACGTTCTGCATAATGTTTTTGAAAAACTCAGATGGAGTTTGAGCCTTAGAAATAATGCTTTACCTTAGAGAAGTGGGAGGTTTATGGTGTTAGAAGCTCTTTAACTTATGTAGATGATGCCAGACGACAGCTGTAGAAAAATCTTATGCCAATAGAAAGGGCACTGTCAGTGTCCTCATAGAGATATGTTTATCTGTGGTGTTCCTGCCCTGGGTCAGTGGCAGGAGAAGTAAATGTTTAACCACTAAGTAAATAGATAGAGCAAAAGTTAACTCCCAATCTTGGGTAGTTTTAAGTTTTTGAAGGAGTTCTGGAAAAATTACCACTAGCAAGATGATTGAAAGCTGGCTACAGTGGACAGAAAGGCAGGAGAGGAAGCATCTTCATGGATGCTCTGGTTGTACAAGAGGAAAGACGATGTTGTGGGAGGAATTGATCTCACTCACTAAAATATAATTTAAAACATACTATTCACAGCATGGTACTGATAAACAAGAACCCTTGGAGATGTGGTGAAGTGTGATCCAAATGGAAGACAGCGAAGACATTGCATGCCTTTTGCAACCCGCTCTCCACCATATCCTCCATGCCATGAAAGGAAGTTCCTTCCTGCTATGTAAGTGGTAGAAACGTCCTTCTGGTATTAGAGAGAAATTCCTTCTAGACACCAATCCTCTTTCTGCACTACAATTATTCTCATGCTTTATAATTTAGGGACTATCTCCCTGGGTTAGTTGTTTGAATACCAAATATTGATGGAGAGAATTGTCCTCTAGCCTCTCTTGAGTTTGTCATTTCTGTGGAAAACTGTTCTACTCGTAATCTTGGCTATTCTGATTTCATTTTTTTCTTTTCCATTATTACAGATGAAAAGATGTTTTGCTACCAAGAACAGACTTCCAACAAAGCCCTCACAACTCTCTTGCACTGTGATTGTTGCTTGACAGACACAAAGCTCTGCTACAATTTCAAGCAGACTAGGAGTCATCTGCTTATTGAGAGTTTGGCTTTATACCCTAAAATACCATGCCACAGATCTGTCCCCATTTCAGTGTTGTTTTTTGTTTTTTCTACCCCAATTCTTCTGATGGTCCTTTGACTCATCATTTAATTAAATGCTGACAATCACCTTACTTCCTTAACACCCACCATTCCTCTACAGTTTCCTTTCTCAACAACTTGGAAAGACACATAACACTGTCCATCTTAGGAAACTATAGTTTGAAAGGGTCTCTTCATCAAAGTTCCTTGTAATAACCCACTAATTCCCTTTCGTCTGATACCATAAATCTGGGGTACTTTTCCTTGCACTTCTTTTAATATTCATTCAGTTAGTTTCTTCTCCTTTATACCTGAAGCAGTGCCAAGTAAGGAATTTCCTCTTATTACTTTCTCTTCAAATCTATACCATCCTTCCATAAATTGCACTGGTCAACGTGAGGTAACAAAGAGCACTCAGGAAATTGAGTGTTCCACCTGCATTCTGCCACTCTGACTAGTTGGGGCTGTGGGGATCTGACAAACTTAACTTCCTACCAAACATCCTCCAGGGATCTGAGAAAGCAGTATATTTTATATAGAGAGAGTTCTATTGTGAAGCCAAATAATCAGTAATCATATTCCTGAATTTTTGAAAACCCCAATAGTAAGAACTGTTTCTGGTATAAAAAACTTTGTACAAATGAAAACTTTAAATGTTAAACTTTAGCATTTACACTCCAGAAAAATGCCATTATTGATACTTTGATACCATTTTAAAGAAGTAATTCTATGGCATGGGAATACAAGTTTCTCAATAACTGCATACAACAATTTATTTGAAAATGTTGAGAATACATTCCTTCTAAATCTAACACAAACTATGAAACTATGAGTTTGGTGCTCACAGCATTTCTTTATAACAAAGATATTCTGCATTCCAGTGTACTTTGTTAACTGAGCAGATATGACTGGGCTGTCCAAGAACAACAGCCACACAAAAGGAGCAGAACCATGAAAGAAATATTATGCTGGAAGCAGAGCTGAGTGACAGAGCACTGGCCCCCAAGTGGCATGTCCAAGGCCCTTGGGTCCATCCCCAATACTCCAAGGAAATATGAAAGCAAAAAAAAAGGAAAGGAAAAAGAAAAGAGCATGGAAAGAGGGGGGGGGAGCAAGTGGCAGGAAAAACAGTTAATGCCTGATGACCACACACCTTGTAGTGTAATATGGTGTTACTCCGTAGAAGTGACCCTATTTCCTTTGATGGAATGGCTTTCACTGGTAAAAATAAATAAATAAATAAATAAATAAATAAATAAATAAATAAATAAATAAATAGATGCCTCATATTTGCAAAGTAGAAATCCTAAGTGCTAAAAAATGACAGAGTTCTTCGGGTTTAACAATTCAGTAATAAAACATGCAAAGTTTGTTGATTGAAAAATTAAAAATATATCCATGCAGTGTAGAAATACAACCAGTCTTAATGCCCAGATAATTGACTGAAGCTTATGCATATTAGTTTTGCTGTTAGCACCTGTCAGTGCTTCCTATGCAGACATGATAAGGGAGTTCTGCAGTGGTTCTGTGGAGAAGAAGTTTGAGGTACCAAAGAAAGATCTCTGCCCCAACTGGTGTCTGGACAAGGCAAAATATACTCTTGATCAAGACATCATCCTCTGAAGAGAAAGTATAGGCACAGTAGTGTGTTTGATTTCTATTTCTAACTTAGGTAGTAACCAACCACCTCCTATTAGCTGTGGTGCCACCTCACTTTTTATTTGATTGGGTAGTATTAAAAGAATTAACATACAAAATGAAAGAGGAAAAGGAAGGAGGTCATAAATTCAAAGTGAAAAGGGTGGTGAAATTCCCGGAATGAAATAGTGGTTCTTTGGGTAAACAAAAGGTTTTACTGGGCAGGAACAATTTAACATTTTCATAAAAGTCTTAAAAGGTGTTGGAATAAAAATAAAATGCAAGTTTTACTGTGTTTGATAGAAAGGATTCATACTTATTATTTCCCACAATGTTGACTATCTTCTTGATGCTAAATACATTTTAACACTCAGAACACCTGCTTTAGAGAAATATGCTTATGTTTAATGAAAATGCACTTACCAAAAAGAAGACTTTGTAGTATCAGCCTAACATATCTTTTTGACCTCCTGAAGTTATAAATTATGCCAGTATCATTAACAGAAGTCCTATAACTGTAAACAAGATGAGTGTTTAAAATGATGATCTAATTTGAGCTTTTTTAGTTGAATTTCATATTTTTCATATTTAAAAACAATGTTACCTCCTTATGAATTTGTACAATGTGCTTTTGATTATATTCACTTGCTTCCTCAACTGTTTTTGATACAGGAAAAGTCAGGGTCTGTAGGCAAAGGCTGCTTGTTTGTTCTCAGTCTGCCAGACCTGAAATAATTACATAGAAACTATATTAATTACAATATCTTTGACCAATAGCTTGAGTGTATTTCTAGCTAGCTCTTACATCCTAAATTAACCTATTTTTATTAAACTGTGTGTTGCCATGTGGTTGTGACCTACTGGTAAGGTTTTATCCTGTGTTCAGCATCTGTCTCCTGTGGCAGCTACATGGCTCCTCTCTGACTGTCTACTCTCTCTATATATATCTCTTCCAGCCTGGCTATATTCTGTTAAGCCATTGACTAAAAGCAGCTTCTTTATTAGCAAAAGGCAATAAACATATTCATACCATACAGAGGGGAACCCCACATCAAGGGACCCTTTGAGGTTCTTAGTCTCACTAATACAATAATTGAGAGATGGACTCAAATGGAAGTAGAGAGACAACTTTATTAGAGCTCAAAAGAGAAATCTCAGGGCAAGCAAACCACAAAATCTCAGCTTCTACAGAGATTGGAAGAGGAAAAGAAAAAGTGGAGCCACTTAAGCAGGCATGGAAGTTAGCCACATAGTGGGGAAGGAAGATTTACAGAAAGAGTAAGAAGGCATAACATGTTATGGGAAAATCCCAAACAATAAAAAAAAAAGTATGCTCACACAAGAAAGAAATGGGAAAAGAGAAAGTTAAACTTTCTATATAATTCAGAAAAGAGCAAACTTATGACTCTTAGAGCTATGACCTCTACGGTGCTGCATTGGAGATATGAATTCTGTAAAAGAAATATACAAAATCTCATTAAAAACTATTGGTCATTCTCATCACTTTAGCATGGCTTAAGCAATCCTAGTTTCCTAGGGGTAGTCCTCAGTGAAAACGATTGAACCATCACAACCAGGATGTTAGAAGTCAATTTTGTTTTCTATCTCTTTTTCCTTTGTTAGTGTGGGAGAATTGTCTGTATTATGCCAATCATATTTTAAATAAATGCTGATTGGCCAGTAGCCAGGCAGGAAGTATAGGTGGGACAACCAAACAGGAAGTAGAGGCAGGTCAAGGAGAACAGGAGAATTTTGGGAAGAGGACACAGTCTTTTCTCATCCACAGAAGAAACAAGATATGACTGTGCTGCTGAAAAAGATACCAAGCCATGATGCTAACATAAATAAAAATAATGGGTTAATAAGAGCTAATAAGAAGCCTGAGCTTATGGGCCAATCAGTTTATAACTAATGTAGATTTCTGTGTGATTTCTTTGGGACTTAATGATTCCGGGAACTGGGCAGGACAAAAAACCCCACAATACTTTGCTTTATTTTTTGTAACTCTAACACTCCCAGAGCAATCCTTAATTTCCATAACTATTCACACAACTTTATGGATATCCCCTTTTATTTATTTTTCACCCATTAAATATAATTGTTGGTGCCTATAATATATTCCTCCGTTTATATTTAGCCATCTTCTGTCACATAGTAAAGTTTTAATGGAGTACATTCTTAAAGAAAACATATATCCCTCTCCCCAGCAGCAATGAATTACCAATAGCACCTTGAGTAAGCTGGGAGGGGGGTAAGTTTTCTCTTCTCCTCTCCATGTTGGGAATATGGCTATAAAAACAAAGAAATATATGGCATCACTTTGTTGTAGGAGACTGCTAATTTGTTCCCAGCTGCTCAGACATGAAATAATCACACAGAAACTGTATTAATTAAATCACTTCTTGGCCCATTAAGTCTAGCTTTCTATTTGCTAAATCTTACATCTTAATTTAACCCATTTATACTCATCTGTGTATTGCCATGTGACTATGGCTTACCAGGTAAAGTTCCTGGCATCTGTCTCTGGCAAGGTTACATGGCTTCTCTCTGACTCCAACTCCTTACTCCCAGCATTCAGTTTAGGCTTTCCCACCTAGCTCTGTTCCCCTATAGCTCTGCTAACTTCCAAAGCAGTTTTTTTTTATTAACCAATAATATTCACAGCAAACAGAGGGAAATCCAACATCATCATTTTGTAATAAAAGTCTTATAAAACTTATAAGCCAGAATCTTGCTAAACAGAGAAAAATCCACAGCATTTCCACTAAAATCAGAAACAAGACAAGGATGACCATTCTTTCCTTTTCCTGTTCAATATAGAAGAATTTTAGCTAGAACAGTAAGCATGCAAAAGATACAAAGAAGAAACAAAATAAAAAGGGAGAAATCATAATTGTATAGTTAAAAATACCCTAAAAGAAACCACCAGAAAAGTCCATAGTGGATGAACACATTCAATAAATTAACAGGATAAAGATTTAGCAAACAAACTCTGTAGTCTTCCTATATACAAATTAGAAACATAAGGATAAAAATATTGGGTGAATAATTATTCTTAGTAGCCTCAAAAACAAAATAAAATATCTTGGAAAAATCTAGCTAAGGAAAAAAAAGACTCAATTAGTAAAAATCTTAAGATATATAAACACACACAATACACACAAAGAAGATGCAAATAAGTTAGAAAGAGTCCCCTCCTCTTCCTCATTGATTTATAGAATTAGTATTTGAAGCTAGCCATCCTACCAAAACCAATCTATAGATTCACCATGATCTCCATTAAATAACCAAATTTTTCTTTTCACAGAAACTGAAAAATAGACTTAAAACATTCTATGGAAGCAAAAAAGACTCAGTTTAACTAAAACAATCCTAAAGAATAAGTTTCTGCAGATATCACCATCTGAGATCTCAAGTCATATAATGGAACTATAGTGCTGGCACAAAAAGAGATACATTACACAACAGAATAAAATTAAGGACCCACATACGAACATCACTTTTATAACTCTCTGATTTTTATCAAAGAAACTGACAATAAATATTGGAGAAAGGACAGACTCTTGAAACAAATGGTTCTGGTGAAACTGAAGCTACATGGAGATGAATGAAAATAGTCTGAGCTTTTTTGCACTCAAGGTAGGCAGATTGGTTCAGTCATTGTATGAAAAAGGCATCTCCAGGTAAACAGAACCAATGTGGAGCTAGGAATGAGAGATATAGATAGATAGATAGATAGATAGATAGATAGATAGATAGATAGATAGATAGATAGATAGATAGATAGATAGAGATAAATATTGATGAAATTGATAATTGATATACTTGTACATTTGATCAGGCAGCATGTCCTCTTACTCAGGGGCAATCAGTCTGCTTTAGTCCTTAGGGTGATTAGATGGGCCACACCCATGGTGCAAAGATAAATGTGCTTCATTCAAAACAGTTTTAATTGTCAATGTCATCTAAAACCCACCTTCACAGAAATATCAGGAATTAATATTTGGCCAATAATCTTGGAACTGTAACCACATGGAATCATTTGATGATATTCATGTTTATAGGATATATTTAGACATCTCATGGGAGAGTTTCCACTTTACAAACACTGAAACCTGGGAAGGCAGAACGTAGAATACTGACACCTAGATTGCAACCTGTGTTGCATCTTTAAGGCTGTGCCTATAGCACATGAAGGAAGGAGCCAAGTCTTTGCCATGTACCTAAATACTGGAGAAATTTTTATCTGATTGGCAATAATATATCCCTGTATATATGAGGCAGAAACATTATTTTCCTGGAAGCTCAAATTTGTCCTACTGAGATCCATTGTGGGGTTAAAGATAGCTAGTCTTGTTTTACTGAGATAAAAAGGAAAGTGCAGAGAGATTAAGAAATCATAACAATATTTAATGCTGGCAAAGAAGTAGTAAGTCTAAGAGATTTTAAAACTTTATCATATGCGACCAGACTAGAAATGTATTTCATAAAAATGCATATATTCAAAGGAAATAGATTTTTAATGCTAATTCCAGGTTACAAAGTATTACTAATATAAAATACAGGAATATTGGAAGAAATTATCTCTGCCTTCAAAGAATTGGGAATAGTTAGGATTACTTTCTTTGCATATTCTAAATTCATTATAATGGACATGTTTCTTCTCACATCAGCATATTCAAAACTGTTTTATAGGCAAAATTGGACTTCCCTCAAATTTAATATAAATAATGTTTGAGACAGTTTTAATGTTGAGACAGTTTTAAAGAAATGTTTAAATGTAAGAGAAGATGGATCTTCATCGAATGGCTTTTATCTTGTACAGAGCTTTGATTAGTAAGGGTCGAAGTTGCACTGTAATAATTTTTAAGTAAAAAATCTGCATTTCTAACTTTCTTTGATTCATTGTGGATTTCACATCATGAATTCTGGTCCCCCTTATCTCCATGTCCTCTTGCATCTACCTTCTGTGCTTGCAACCACCCCCCATAACAAATGGAAATTTAAAAGAAAACCCTAAAGCCAAACAATACAAAGAAACAAAACCAAGCAGAAACAAAAACAAAACAAAACAAAACAAAAAAACAACAACAACAATAAAACAAAGAATCTTGTCATGGAAGCTACAGCGTGTCCCTTTGAATCACACAGTTTACCCATTAGTCAGTTCATCTATTCATCTTTATTTACAAGTGTTCTTTGCCATGAATCATTGATTCAACTGTAGGCCTCTGGCTCTTGTCAAGCCAGTGACAATGGGTTCTCACTCGGGCTCCTCTTGGATATCATGTTGTTGTCCTGTGTCACTGAGATCCTACTGTTGCCGGATATTCAATTACAATGTGAACCCTGGAGGTTGAGCTAATTAAATAAAATCAACGTTGGGTCCGGAGACAGAGCCAGAAACTACTTTACAAAGTGAACATAGAGAGTCATAGGGAGTCTGGAAGATTGGTAGAGGGACAATCAGGAAGTAGTAGGGAGGGACTTTGAGTGTGGCGGTTTTTATAGGTTTGGAGGAGCTGAAGATCACTCTCTTTCTGAGATGCTGGCAAAGAGGGAAGGAGTTTCTCCTCAACTTCTCTGAACTGGCAGGTTTTTATCCCAGCCTCTGACTCCCAAGTCTTATTGCTAAACAGAACCATAGAGATTTACTTTAAAATAACATTTGGTGGCAGGGGCAAGAGGCAGATTCAGCAGGAAGTAATATTTCCTTCTGTCATTGCCTCTAAAATGGGCCAATAACTCTAGAGTCACAATTATTGGCTGAAAGAACAGTAGATTCAGGTGGTGCCTTGGTGCTGACAGAAAAACATCATCCTGCTGTTTTAGATCTGTAGTTTGTCCCCTTCGCATGCTCCAACAGTTCTTAGATGGGATGGATGTAGTTGGGGGGGGGGGCAACTTATAGGCCTGGCTTTGAGCCTGGATGGTAGGTAGCTGGGTTCGTCAGCCCTCCAGCTTTCCCTCCTCATCACAACTCATGTGAGCTCCCCAGTTCTGCCTTGACTAGGTCACCAATTTGGACTGCCACAAGGAGCAGGGTAGAGTCCTCTTTCCAGATTGCTGTAGGAGTTGTACAGGGGTCAGGTCTGCTCTTCTGCTCTTCTGACCTCGGAGTAGGCTCACCCGAGTTCTCTCCCCAAACAACAGGGTCAACTCTAGTGTGCTCATGTGTGCTGCAGACTGTGAGAGGCAGGACTACTTCTCTCACTCTCTTAACTCCAGGGCCAGCTCTCTGGCCTGCCACAGGTAGCAAGGGATAAAGGGGGAGGGAATCATTTTTTCACACATTCCCCACATAGACGATAAGAGGGGGCAGGTTAGCTCTTCTGCTATTACACTCCCAGGGTCCACTTATCTTCCTCCCTAACCATAGGGTCAACTCTAGTGTGCTGCCTCCATGAGGTGCACACCTGTGCTGAGGGGTAGGGTTATCTTTCCCAAGTGCAACAGCGTGGTTTCAGGTGGTTGAGCAGAGCCTGGGCATCTGCAGAGCCTGTGGTAGTAACAGAAGTCATGGATGTCACCAAGCTCCTTGCCACTCTGGGACCATTCACCGAGATATGGCCCTAGGCAGTGGTCCATTTTTAAAAATCAGTTATTTAAACTTTTGTTTCTTTTTGATGGATATCTTTATGAAACAAAGCAAACAATAACTGCTAAGTACATTCCAACTTGCTTCTGTCTCTTCTTGGAGCTAATAGGACTTGAGAGAAACCTTAGAGGCCTTGTCCACATGAAGACTATTGTTACCACAGACTTATCTGTCATAGCCTGTGCCCAACATGTTAAGTTCAGCAACCCATCCAAAATAAGTCAATTAATAGTCAAAAGTAAAAAAGGTACCACATTGTGGTATGCATTATAAAAATCTCAGAGACAGATATTGGGGTTCAACCTGAAGGTCAGAAAATCAAAACAGCCACTCACTGACTCTTACCTCTTCCTCAGTCCAAAATGGCATCCTGCCTCCAGGTATTTCAGAAAGAGACTGTGTCTTAGAGCTGTTTCCTCCTGTTTTATATTCCTCTCTAGGGCTAGGACTAAAGGCATGCAACACTATCAACCAGTTTCTGTGGCAAACTAGTGTGGCTACTGGGATTAAAGGTGTGTGTCAAAACTGCCTGGTCTGTAAGACTGGCCAGGATGGCTACTTTACTCTCTGATCTTTGGACAAGATTTATTTATTAAAATGCAAATGAAATATCACTACATTTCTTCTTTTGTCTAAAATAAAAAAGAAGGCAATAACTAATATAAGAAAAACTGTATACAATAAATACAATAACTATAGACAATATATACAGACAATAAGTACATCAGCAATATCAAGTCCATTTACATTTGAAAAATTCAGAAAATTATATCTATCCTATCTTGGTAAGGCCAAAGTTTTGTACCTAATTTACTCTCTGCACCTGGTAAACAAGGAAAACTATAGCCATCTAGTCTTCAACTGCCTCAGAAGCCCAAGAAGAAAATAATGTTAACTGGCAAAGCAGGAAGTGTGAGCAAGCAGCTTCCAAAAATGTGAGAAATGACAGAAAGAACTGGATGCCTGGACAGTTACCTAAAGTTTCTTTGCAATTTTGGGTCATATATCTTTGAACTACAGGCATAGCATATTTGACAGAATTTTCTGTGAAGCAGAATATTCTGAAGAGCTATCCCTTCTTATCTTGATAATGTTTGGCAGTTACTGTCATTTGTGTCCTGCTAGTCCAATTAAGACAGCATACTGTAAGCAGTTGAGGCAAGGGCATTTTCTTGCCCAACAACTTATTTTTGTCAAAAAGAAAATAAACTGCATGTGGAGTTTCTTCAATGCCCATTATCTTCTCTGAAGTAGATTGGTGCTGCCAAGAGTAAACATGTCACATTATTAAAAACAAAAAAGAACCTAGGTTATTAAAACATCTTAAATGCCATATTCTGTAGATCTCTCTAAAATATATCTTTGTCTGACCTTAAACTATACTTAATATGACTACAATTTCAATTTTATTCAGTGATTAACTATTAACCTGCATTTCCTTATTATCCTAAGTAGATGGTAATAATAACTTTCAAAGACTAGAAATTTGCATTACATTGTTAAACAATTGTATAGGTATAATACCTTGATCAAGATTAGAAATGTATGCAGAGTATGTTTTAATAAAAATTAAACTCGTTTTTATCAATATACAAAATTTATATACAATATACAAAAGTTCAATCAAATGTAAAACATTTTAAACTAGTAATTCCTTTCTAAAAGTAGAATCAATAATCTACCTTTTTATCTTATTATGTCTATATCCCTCTTTTTTCTTGTCAAAACAAAAAACCCTGAATCTAATTTTTTTCTTTATCATTTTTCCTTTCCATTATCTATAATAGCTTATAGCCAACACTCTCAACAAAGACAAACTTCTATAATCCATGTTTTGCAAATGAGGGTGAAGTTTCCTAGGCTACTTCCTGCAGATTGGGGGCACTAATAATCCTATGGGGACCCAAAGAAAAAATTAGGATTTTGGTTAAGTCCTGATTGGAGTATTTTATGGGATGAATCAACTCAGCTAACAGTCTTAAAGCTGTTCTGGGTGTAGAACCCAGAGGAAAATACAGAGTTGCTCTAAAATGTTGGATCATCTGGGCCATTTGCTTTTATCTTAGATTTTTCATGGGGTCTTACTTGATCAAACCTTTTTTTTCTTGACCCAGAATTAATCCACAGCCTTTCATTTCCTGTGGAAACAAAATAAAAGACTCTTCTCCAAATAACATATCTTTTGACGTAAATTTTAAAGTTAATGCATTTTCAAAACATACAGGTTGGATCTAGCATCATTTATATTCAAATGATTTTTAGCAGCTGTTGCTCCTTCTTCAATAGTCAAACAATTCAAAGTGAACATAATAACATACAGTATCCAAATTTTCTGTATATTTTCCATCTTTACATGACTTTTTCTTTATTTCTTTTATTTCTATTTTTAATTTTTTTTTTGAAACAGGTTTCTCTGTGTATCTTTGGCTGTCCTCCATCTCACTCTGTAGAGCAGGATGGATTCATATTCACAAATATCTGCCTGCCTCTGCCTTCCTAGTGCTGGGAATAAAGGCATGTGTCATCATGTCCAGCTAGTTTATTTCCATTGGACTTTCTCTATTCTTTTTCTTTTTTTCTTATAAGACTATGTATATTTTGAAACATACTATAAACTGTTTAGAGGCACTTTTTTTTTTGTCTGAATGTCTTTACTGTAAACATCTATTTTTTTTTTTCCTGAGCACACTAAGCAGCTGCATAGCTAGAACTATAGCAGTGGATTTGGCAGTTGGTTCTATCCCATTCCTTGACTTCCCGAGAGTCTAGCTTCATAGTGGAGGTATCCGCAGGAGCCATGTTTATTGCTCTCACTTTTTGGAGTTTCTAGGTCCCTGTCACCTCCAAGAAGAATGCTGCCAGCTGCTCATAAACACCATTTAAATGTTTATGGGAAGAGCCTCTTCAAAAGAGCTGCCATGTGTTTTTGCTGCTAACACTGAGTGTGGAAGCCTCTCTTAAAGGAGCCTCACCTCTGCTTGCCTCTAACAGAGTCCACCTGAGAAAAATACTGCTACCAAGAAGCCATACTTGACTTTGTTCTTTTGTGTCTAGAGTCCCTTCCCAAGCTTTCTCAAAATTTATTTGGATGTGGCTGCCCCATGTTGGGCACTATTTGTGATACAAATAATAAAAACCCAGAGATAGATATTGGGGTTCAATCTGAAGTTCAGAAAAGCAAAAACAGACAGCTACTGACTCTTACCTCGACCTCAGTCCAAAATAGCATCTTTCCTCCAGGAATCTCAGAATGAGACTGTATGAGAACTGTCTCTTCCCATTTTATATTCTTCTCCAGGGCTGGGATTAAAGGCATGCAATACTACCACCCAGTTTTTATGGTAAGCTAGTATGGGTACTGGGGTGAAAAGTGTGTCACATCTGCCTGGTCTGTAAAGCTGACCAGGGTGGCTGTTTTACTCTTTGACCTTTGGGCCTGCTTTACTTATTAGGATACAAATGAAATATCACTACAGCCATATTAAAAGTCAAAAGTATAAGGGTGAGCCGGGCGATGGTGGCGCACGCCTTTAATCCCAGCACTCGGGAGGCAGAGGCAGG
>NW_004949107.1:1047432-1056785 GCF_000317375.1 Microtus ochrogaster
CTGACACCCTTACCTAAGTCAGGCTTTGATGACCTGACATGAAGTTAGGATATAAACAGAAAACAGAAGATGTGTATGATGAAACATCCCATCACGATGTGGTCCCCTGTCCACCACAGTCTCAGCTCCAAATCTCCTGCAAGTTTCTCTGACACATTGGGCTCTTTTTTCAGGAGACAAATTCCTCTTCTGGCTGACAAATTTCTTTTTGAAAGTCTTCAATCTTTCAGCCCATTCCTCTCCCAACAGGAGATTACTGGGGAAATTGCAATCTTATGGCCATTCAATCTTCCAATAGTCTGATAGTTAAAGATGAAGCACACATGCCTCTTTAGAATTTCTGCAATCATGCCAACCAGGTTGGTTACACTCTGCTTTCACTGCCTGGGAAGCATTTGCAGCAAATCTCTGCCACATTCCCTGAAAGGAATCTGACCTATGGGAGAATGTTATAGCCATACAACCCTTGGCTGAATTCATAACCATAAGAAGAATAATGGTTATATTAGAAAGAGTGGATTATTATCACAGAACACTTGGTGTTTCATTAACATTTTCGGTCCTCTATTGCTATTTATGAAACATTTTTCATGCACCCATAATCACATATTAGATATGCTTGACATAAATGTATGCTGAGAGGATTGATTGGTTTATTACATAAATTATAATTATGGCACAGAAAAAATTAGGAAAATTTTCATGGTAGAAGAACATACTTTGACCTTGGCTTCTATTACAGAATTTTATACTGTGAACGAGTTCTCTGAATCTGTTAAATATAATCTTCAAATAGAGCTCAAGATTATTCTTCTAGTGTATTAGATAGTGTTCTCTAGATGACATGTTGATATAATGAATAAATGTATATTATATATTCAACATATATAAATATTTTTATCTATTATATAGTATATTATATATAATAAGTCTCCCAAACTATGTGTGTACATATTTGTGTGGGGGATTTACTATAGAGTGACTTACAGGCTGTAAACCCACTAACTTGCCAGTGTTTGTCTACCAATATATAGTTGTCCAGTGGATGAGGCTGGAGGTCTTAGACGGTCTTCTGGATTTGCCAGAATCCTTAAGTAGACTCTGATACCAGTGATGGAATGGTCTTGTTACCAAAGCAAATGTAAAGCAAGCAAAGAGCCAAAGCTTTCTTTTTCCACATTGTTTATATAGGCTGCCATCAGAAGGTGTGGCCCAGATTAAAAATGAATCTACCAAACAAAAATAATCTGGTTCAAGATTGATTTCCCCTCCCCAAAAAGATTTGAATTAAATGTAGGGCCTTCCATTTTAAATGATTTTAATGAGACGAATTCCTCACAGATGTATCCTGTTGCTTGGGTGTTAGTAAATTTCAAATGTAGTAAAAATTGACACCAAGAATAGTCATCACACCTAGGTTTAGTACATGGTTATGTTTTGAAATTACTTCTCCAGTTGTTTGTTTATATTACAACCTTTAGAAAGACACACAATTGTTTAAGTGTTGCAGATTAGTTATTTTATGTCAACAAGACCACATGGTCTAGAACTTCCCTTCCATTATCTTCTCTTTGTTGCATAGTACAATGTTCAAAACCCTTGCCAACTACTCTTATATTTCCTTATAACTTTAACTATTTTATGCTTCTATACTATACATAAGTTACTGAATACATAGAAGTAAACTTGAAGAAAAAGAAATTGATTTTTCATGGGAAGCAACTGCAAAATAAATATAGTGTCCTGACTCTCTGATGGGTTTTGTCACTGGCCTAAATTTTTTATTGGCTTTATATCTCCACATTCTGCAATAAAATTAGTCATCTCATCAAACGGAGCCAGGAATTAGCTATTTATTTCATGAAATAGTTATATGGCTGTCTGGAAAACAGAACAAACAAAATCTAAAAAGACAAAACACCAAAATGAAATCCAGAGTGGTTTATCCTATTTTCCTTTTCTGTCTCATTCAAATGTTTATCCTTGGACATACTTTTTCCTCTCTGTCTTTATTTTCCCATAAGAAAAAATTGGCCCTCCCAGGAAAGATGTCCCTGTTTCTTTCATTTGTCCACACCCCTCTACTTCTGTTTGATGTATGAGATGGAAAAAGTGATTATTGTTGAGAATTTTCAATTCAAAAGAACAATAGATTCATATCTGGCAGTAAGAAAGAAGAAAAAGATATCACTTGTATAACTGTAGAATATAAATAAAGCAAAGATAAGTTTCATAGTCAAAGTTCACAAGCTAGAAAGAGAAATAGAAATAGACAAACAAAAGGTAGTAAGAAAGAACAAAAAAGAAAGAAATTTATTTGAGACAATTTGGAGGCAGTTATAAAATATATATTTTATTTATTTGTTAAATTTAAAAGATAGTGATAATTAAAAGTAAATACAGAGCTTACTCTGTAATTTCAATTAGAATTTGTTTTAGTACATTGTGGCTTGTTTATATAGTTTAGTAATTTTAGTTGGAGTATTAGAATGGTTTTAACAATTCAATAAATTCAGCAGTTATTCTTTATATAAATGAAGGGGAACACACCAGATGAAGGAGAACATGTAAAATGAAATAATTTCACACTAGTTCTGAATAGGGTTCTGAATAAGGGTTTTTTTTATTTAAAGGGGAACTTACAGAACACAATGGGGAACAGAAATGGAATCCAACATCCAGGTAAGACATGGGAGGAAGAAAGAGAGAGAGAGAGACAGAGAGAGAGAGAGACAGAGAGACAGAGAGAGACAGAGAGAGAGAGACAGAGACAGAGAGACAGAGAACATGAGCAGATGGGCTTGTACCTTTTTGGTACCCAAGGCCACACCCAATATGGTCCAGGCTGAAGGAGGTTCCTCTTCATAAAAATATTTAACTCTCTCTATATAAACTCTCATCTCAGTGATATTAATTAATGGGGTTCTCCTGAGCTTTCCTCTAACTTAATCTTTGGACTTGGTCTTTGCATCCATGCAAGCCCAGTTCTAAAATACTAGAGTAAGTGTAGCTTTGACCTGTTTGCTGAAGATCAACTGCTTGTGGATAGATGCACTTATTCATGGACTTTAAGTGTTCCCCAGATCTGTATGTTCATGTATAGAACATCTTTTTTTTGGTTTGTTTGTTTGGTTTTTCAAGACAGGGTTTCTCGGTGGCTTTGGAGCCTGTCCTGGAACTAGCTCTTGTAGACCAGGCTGGTCTCGAACTCACAGAGATCCTCCTGCCTCTGCCTCCCGAGTGCTGGGATTAAAGGTGTGTGCCACCACCGCCCTGCTATAGAACAGCTTTGATTTGCTAGTTCCTTTCTACTTTGTAAGCATTTCTAGAGCAGTTTGTAGATTCCTGGGAAAAGAAATTGCTGACTGAGCTTTGATAGATATTATGTTGTCTTCAGATTATTTAGTGAGATGCTCATGATAATTTTACCTTTTCCAGATGATAGTTATCTGACATCTTCCTTCTCCTTGAGAATCTTCCTTACTCTTTTTCAGAAACCTCTTAGAACTTTGATGTAAAATCCTATACTCCACATGTTAAATTTCATCATGTGGATTTTGCTGTTTTGAAGATTATATATAAAATTATTTTCTCAAATATATTTTCATATTCCATAAAAATTCAAGTGATTTTCATTGACATATCTTATCTTCTACATTTCTGAATGTATGTTTTGCTTGAGATAGTTTCCGGGTAGATTCCTTAAGACTTCCTGTATTTTAGACCATATTTCCATGATTCTAGGTAGTTTCACTTTTTTGCTTTTAATTTTTTAAAAAATGTACTTTCTTATTTAACTATCTTGACACTAACTCATGTTTATGGTGAGAGTGAGAACTGTAGTGTGGGTTATGACTGTCCCTCACAGACCATATAATAGAGGCTTAGTCCCTGGTCTCTAGAGGATCATGTTTGGAGACAGTAGAGCCTTTAGAAAGTGAGGACTAATAGATGATTGAAGTGTGTATGTTGTATGGAGTCTGCTTGTTGGTTCCTGGCTACTCAATACCAAAATAATCACAAAGGAACTATGTTAACTACATCACTGCTTGGCACATTAGCTCTAGCTTCTTGTTGGCTAACTTTTACATTTTAACTTAACCCATTTCTATTAATCACCTTGAGGTCATGGCCTACAAGCAAAATTAGCTTGTATCTGTTTCCGGTGGCAGCTCCATGGCTTCTCACTGACTCTGCATTCTTTCTCCCAGCATTCAGTTTAGCTCCCCCCGCCCTTAGCTCTGTTCCCATATAGCTCTTCCATAGGCCCAAAGCAGTTCCTTTATTAACCAATGATACTCATGGCATACAGAGGGGAATCCCACATCATGTATACATAAAGGTGATTTGTCAATGTTTGGATTCTGCTCTTTCTTCTGTTTTCCTTTACTTCTCAACTGTCATAAAGTCAAGGACTCAACAACCATGACACTCCACTCTCCCACTATGATGATTTCTGCAGTCTGGGCCCAAATCAATTAGGTTAATTGGGACATAACCCCAGTACAGTAAGAAAGCTAGCAGCCTGGCCTCTTCTCCCAGGATATCAGTGAGGGAGAGCTTTAATATGAGATCTAATTGATAGCTTGTTGATTACATGGCAATTGGGAGCTCATTAATAAATTGCAACCCTTTTAATGTTTACAGAACTATTACATTGTTAAGATGGAATGGGATGGAAAGGGATGTTTCCAGAGACATTCAGGAAGGTTCCCACTGAACATAACCTGAAGCAGTAGTGCTGGCAAAGGAAGTACTTTATACTGGCCAGTGAGCTGAGTGTTTCAATAATTGGCTTACAAATTGAGGAATATTCTGTAGCATAAAGAGAAAGAACATCACAAGCAGTCCAATGAGTGAGGCATCACTGAGTCAGTCTGGTGATGAAGCATCCCAGAAGCAAGAATAGGATAACTCTCATATTGGGTTGCCTTACTCAGCAAAGACAAGAGGAGGTGCTGCTGTAACTTGATATGCCTTGCTTTGTTGACACCCACAGGAGGTCTGCTCCCTTCTGAAGAGAAACATAGCATGAGTGGATTGAAGAGGGGGCAGAGGAGAAGTGGACTGAGAGAAAAGGAAAAAAAGGAGGTGAAAGTGCAGTAAAGATGTAAAATAAATGAAAGGGAGAAAGAAATGAAGGAAAGAATGATGGAAGGAAGGAAGAAAACAAGAAAACAAAAAAGAAAGAAAGGAAGGAAGGAAGAAAGAGAGAGAGAGAGATAGAAAGGAAGAGAGAAAGGAAAAAAACAGAAAGAAACTAGAGATTGTCTCCTCCTCAGAACACTAAACATTCTACACATCCCTAGAAGTGCAGCATTAAACAGAATCCCTTGAACCGTGTAGTGAAATAAACTATTTGTCACTGTTGTTTATTTTAAGCTTAAGATACGGAAATGTTTTATTTCAATTTTGATACTTCAAAATACATCATCCAAGAGATAGCTTAAGGGACTTGAAAAATATGAGTTATCTGAGATTTAGTTTATCTTCTTCAGCCTATCTTGATTTCAATTCATAGATTCATGCATTTTAATAGGGCCTGGATATCTGTTCAGTCAGTATTTTGCTTTAAAAATTGGATACATATAAAGTCAAGAATGTCGACAAGTTTAGCTGAAGTAATCCATAAAAATCTGGTAGTTGAGCTCTGTGCAGTCCATGTTTTGAAGGACATATAGTCCAGATACCTGTAATTTTTCATGAGAGTACTTTAGTGCAATAATAAATTATTTATAACATATATGTATATACATATGACTGTGTGCCTGTGTGTGTTATTCTGAATGCATAAATGAAAAAGAAACTTGTGAAGAAATAGCCCACATAATGTCCAGAAATGAGACACAAAAATTATTTTTTTAATAAAAAATATAAAAATTTAAATTGTTGTCAACTGTGGTAAGTGACATGTGAAACACTGAATATTTATACATCTAATAGTGTAGATATGCTTATTTCTCCTTGGATATAATACTTGTAGTCTTTTCTAATAATGCATTTCATATTTAATATTAATGAGAAGTAATGAGCTTCAACCTATTTGATACATGTGCCTTTCTATTTCTATTACTAAAAAATTGTATACACAAATGTTTTCAATATGAAGCAGGCTTTCAGAAATATTTTTACATATACACATTTGTTCTGGAACTGTAGAAAAAAGAGCCAATCAGCACATTTAAAGCCAAAAGCTTTAGAGTGTCTGATACAAGCTCATATAAAGTCTTTTAACTGAGTATGGGGACATGGAAAACTTGATAGAAATAAGACACTACTGAATATGCATTTATGAAAAGTTAATTCAAAATAAAACACATAGTGAATTCAAACAATCTTTAGTAGCACTTACCCATGAAGTATTATATAAAATTTTCAGAATTGAGTTCTGAACATGCAGTGACCATACCATCACAACATGCAAACCGACATATATTGTGTGAGAAGGTTTAAAATTATGGTGTTTTAATTGTGAATTCAAGTTTTTCTGTTGTCAGTGAAACATAGGTTGCTTAATTACATGGGGGAAAATACTTATTTTTTTTTTTGCTATCACATATCAGAATGTGGTTATCAGAATAGCAAACTTTAGATTGTATTATATTAGAACGATTGACTTAAGAAGTTTGAGTATCTGGACATGTTGGTGTGTGCTTCTAGTACCAATACTCAGGACATAGAAACAGACAGATTTGCATGAGTTATAAAAGTCAACAAAGTGAGTTCCAGGACAACCACGACTATAAAACACAACCCTGTTTCAACAAAAAAAAAAAAAAAACAAAGTTATGTTGTTGATTTAACTTTTAAAAAATTTATTAAATTGATTTTGTATTGGATTTATGACAGGATTTCAAAAAGTTTCTAAAATAACTCTAAATATACTTCCGCATGCAGTGGATGTATGGTATATATATCATAACCAAGAGACACATATAAACATATCATAAGCACTGATGATTTTTGTAGGTTTAAGCAAGAAATTTGGGGAGGTATAACAAATACTAAAGGCATTTTTAAAAGATATATATATATATATCTTTCATATATATATATAAAAGCCTACAGCTGTAAATGCTTGCTAAAATATAAACATATAGGGAAGGAGTTTATATCTTTCACCCCAGATGGATACTAGAACATTTCCTTACATGCGATGGAGAACTCTCTGACCTCTGTGTTTGAATTATTGGAGAATTTAAACATCTGTTTTCAAGTCTTTTAATTATTTTCACTTCTTTCTTAAAATTGTTCATTTATAATCCTACATCATATTCTTTTATATCATATCCTCATAATTTTATGATTATTTCTCAATATTAAATGTGCATGCTGTATTAGTATGCTTTTCTATTTCTGTGATAACATGAGTAAAAGTGATCTGGTGTGAAAAGGGTTTATTTTCCTTTTCAGTCTTTTCTGAAAGGGAGTCAAGGCAGGAACCTGGAGGCAGGAACTGAAACCGATGCCAGGAATGTATGTCCCTTACAGGTTTGCTCCTTCTAGCTTTCTTGCTCACCTTGCTTTCTAAAACAGGGCCGAACCACCTGCTCTGGGGTTGCTCTCGCCATAGTGGGCTAGTTCTTTCCACAGCAATCTTTAATCAAGAGAATGCCCCACAGGCTTGTCTATAGGCCAGTTCCATGGAGGCATTTTCTCAACAGAGATTTCTTTTTCTTAGAAGGCTCTAGCTTGTATCAAGTTGAAAAAAAAAAATCTAACCATGGATATCTTCTTAAATGTATCCTTTAATTGTCATTATTTCCCACAATGTTTGGGCGTTTTACATACTGGGTTCTTTACTTTGCTGAAACTTTCCTAAATTTAGTGCATATGAATTCCATCTCTTCCTAGGGCTATGCATGATGCTGTCACAGGGAGGGCTAATCAGGTTACTGGCACAGATTCTTTTTCTTTGATGATTTAAATAACAAAAAGCAAGGAAAGCATGGTCTCAGCAGACAGCTAACTTTTCCTGATTTTTATATTGCAGATAGTTTTTGAAATTATACTATATCATCCCCTCCTCTCTCCCTCCAAGCACTCCCTCACACTTCCCACCTGATATCTTTTATATCCATGACCTCCTTTTCATTAGTCCTTTGTCCTGGGTTGAGGCTTCATGAGCTTCCCCCTTCTGTGTTAGCCTATCTTCTGGGGTCTTTTTCAAGTTATGTTTAATCATTTTGAAGCAGAAACACACAGCAAAAGAACCGCCCCAAACTAAAGCAGGGACCCCCCAGATGGAGATGGAGTTTGTTTGGTCAAGCAGAAGCCATACATTTGAGGAGGAGGTGAGTACATTATGTTTCTCAGAACTGGCTGGTTTGGTCTTTTTAGGGCAGTAGGAGCACCTGGTCCCTTGGCCCTGGGACATTTGAAAATATCACTGAAAGGATTACTTTGGTGGCATCTTGGAGAGAGAGAGAAAACAGGAATTCAATCACCTTAAATGTTTAAGTAAGAATATATTACTCTATCTAGAGCTACTGCCCCTGTCCGTCTGTCAGTTCGTTTCCAGAGGTCTAACACCTATTCCCTCCCAAAACACTTGTTAGATCCTCATTTATGCTTTTATATATTGGAGAAAAAGTAAGCCATATTATGTTTATTTTTTTTGCTCTTTTTTAATGGTGCTTATTGACAAAAGACTAAATTAGGAAAAAAAAAGAAAGTTAAAAAAAAAAGAATTTTGGTATCTGACACTATGTACTATGTTTGGCTAAAATTTCATTTTTATCATTTTTTACGAATTGCAGTTGTATCTTGTATCCTAATTTGAACCAGGAAATGTTGGCTCATTAACATTATAAATTCATCATCCTTTTATTTTTCTTTATTTCTATTATTATTATTATTATTATTATTATTTACTTGTGACCCTCCTGTCTCTGCATTTGTCAGCAAATCCTAATGATGTGTGCACCCACAATCAGTCCTTCTATTTTTTATGACACTGAAGAAATCATTTATAAACCACTCAAATCTATCTTGAATGCAACCTACTTTTACGTATTTTCAAAAATTTTAGGAGAAAAACAGATAAAGAATAAGGCTTGATAAACCTAGAAAGTTGGCTCAGTCAGTAACCTATGTGTCTTGCAAGCACAAAAACCAATGTGTGTGCTACCCAGGACACATATAGAAATAGCCAGATATTATGGCACACACTGAGTGATGTTGAGAGAGACAAAAGGCAGATTTCAAGGCTCACTGGTCTGCCAGCATAGTTATATGGTGAGATGCAGGTCAGTAACAGACACTGAAAAGAAAAGGGAGAAGTAAACAATTTCTAAGGGATGATACTCCAGACTCTCCTTTGGCCTTCACAAAAGTGCATGAGTACCTTCACA
>NW_004949107.1:1056885-1067256 GCF_000317375.1 Microtus ochrogaster
TTTTTTTTCCTTTTCTCAATAAAATTAAAAAAAAGTGAAAAGAAAGAACTGACTCAGAGAAGTTGACCTCTGACCTACCCATAAGATATGCCTCAGGCCTTCACATACAGGTATGAGTACCTTCACAAACACACACACACACACACACACACACACACACACACACGCACGCACACACGATTGTGTACACATACATGCATGTGTACAGACACATACACATATGCATGTGTACACACACATACACACAGAAACACACAAACATGTACACAGACAACAATAAAATTGGATGAGATTGTTCATGGTGTGGCTAAAGTTCACATAGCATAAATGATAATCTCCATCTGATAACAGGATGGTTCATGCTTCTCACTGATTATCATTTTCCTGCTATTTCTAGTATTGGAATATCATAGATTTTTAAGCAAGAGTCATGTTTGTAAAGTATCAGGATATCAAATCCTTAGAGTACTATGTAAAGGCTCAGTGGTTAACATCTGAACTTTGAATATTGGAGATATTTTTAAATCATAAATATGAATGCTTGTGTGGTCAAATCCTTATATTTCAGTTGGTTATACACCTATGACTCTTCACATTAACTGAAACACTATGTCTTTAAAACGTGAAATTTACTTTTATGTATATAACAGCTATAATCAAGTGATGTTTTGGTCAGCTCTTTGTGGATTTTGTAACTGACAACTGTTCACAGGCACTTTTTGTGGTTCATGAAAATACCTCTTCATTATCCATTTTCATGATAAAAATTGATAAAAGTAACTACAAGGCTTTAGGAAAATCACATGTGTTAATCAGATGATGAACAAGTATTTATGGGATGTCTTTTATGGTTTCAGTGAACTTTGAGTTCCATAAGAGGACAATGTATCCAAGTCTCCTTGAGAAAAAAAAATATAATAATACAAATAATGACAACAGTAATGATAAGAAAAATTCTTTTCTGTGAGTATAGTAGGAATCAAACGCTGGGCTAGAGATGGCATAGCAGATGGTCCAATTTCCATCACCCACTTGGAAACTCATAACTGTCTGTTACTCTGTTTCAGAGGATCTGACCCCTCTCATTCATGTCTCTGAGGCAAAGAAATGTGTGTGCTACCTATATATTTTTGCATACAAATGTTCATACAAATAAAATAAAATCCTGAAAAATAGAAAGAAAATGATAAAGAGTATACAGCATTCAGAGTCATGTTCATACCTACCCAAAGTGGCTGAATTTGATCTGGGCTTTGATCCTGTTCACTCAAAGGAAAATGAAAAGTATTGAGAGCTTATCTGTAAACTTAGAGCATGAGTTAAAGAATGCTTCTGGGATTTTATCTATGCAGAGAGAGTTAAGACACCAGATTATAAGACTAGGGTCTTCCCAGTAAATTACTGCTGTCTCTTATTTATTTCTTTGACAAAATAAGACAGATAAATCACATTATGACATAGGCCTACTGGTCATTTATAGTTGCAGGAAAACATAACTAAAATGGAAGACATATTCATACAAAGATGCATAAATTATATATCCAAAAGTAAAAGAGTTTTAATAGATTAAAAAAAGTCAGTCCATGTAACCTAAGGAAAGTATTGCATTTTAAGAATAAAATAACAAACTTTTAATATGTAAATACCACAGCATGCATCTGACTATAGAGTTGACAGAACTATCATTCATAAGAGGCAGCTGAACCGCTAATCATATGCTTAATCATCTTGCATCAGTTAGTCAGGCCAGCTGTCACCTTTTCTGTAATAATATGTTATGGATTCAGCAATTGGCACAGAGGCACAAAATGCAATAACCTGCAAAGAGACCAATTGTGCAGCCAATCCATGCCTTCATCAGGTAAAAATCTTGCATCATCTCTCCTCACATATTCTGCCTTTTTGTCATACTATAGGCATCTTGGAGAAGATGTGCTGATGTCAGCTTTTCCACGACATGTGCCAGGTGACAGGATGATGAGGAGGTGGAGATTTTTCAGCACAACTCTGTAAAGATCCATAATGACAAGCAAGAAATCAGGCCAGGGAACTCATGTCCTCGGCCTGATTGGACAATAAACCAACTACAGTGAGGATGTGCTCTGTGGAGAAATTTGACTGAGTCACGTGACTGAAAGACAAGAAGTCCTGTTGATTCTCTAAATTATAAAGAGGATTGAACAAGGAATGTTGTGCCTCGTTGGTTTTTAGTTTTACATATGTGTACCCGTCATGGACTATTTGCTCGTGCTATATACAATTTCTTTGTTATAGTCCAATGCCCAGTACCTCCTACTGGTGACCGTATTATAATACTTAATTTCTATAAAGGTGGTCAAGTTAAAACTAGGTTATATGGATAGACTCATATAATTCACTAAAATTGATATCTTTACATATGATCTTCTAAAAGTTTTTAGGGTTCCATGAAAGACGAAAGTGAGAAGATGTAAGGACTGAAAAAATAAAGAGGCAAGAACTGAAACGTTGTCTTGATGGCATGGCATGGTCATCACATTCATGAACTTATCATAGTTACGGTTGCCTGCATAGGGTCTAAAGGAGGCTGAGCCTGTAACATCAACTATAGACGAGGGAGGGGCTCATGGGACCATCCCTATCCTGGGAAAATAATGGAAGTAGATGTCTACTAGAAGAGAGGAAGTTATTGTCTTCATGGATGTGGCAATTGGTGAGCCTCACGCCCGCATAAGTTACCCTGGTTAAAGTCAGATGACCACAAAGAAAACCAAATCAAATCAAAACAAAACAAATAAAAACAAAAAGGTCAGTTGGTGTGTGTTGGTGGAAATGAGACACTCTTGAGAGATAAGCGTGAACAGAATGTACCTATTCAGGTATGTGTGCTTCTCAGAGAATAATACATTAAAAATTATAAAAACAATGTATTGGTACTCAGATGCCCATTGAAGAAAAAGCTATGTGAGAACACCACATGAAGATGGCTACCTGCATGACACATAGAGAGGGCTCAGATGACAGCAACCCTACTGATACCTTGGCTTCAAATCCTGAAACGGAAACATAATAATCTTCTGATGAATAGGTACCCTGTCTGTTAGCGTATCTTGCTGTTGTAGCCTTAGCAAATGAATGCAGGAGTACTTCTGAAAACTTTAATGGCAGACTAGGATTTGAATCTCTGATCTATACATACTGTATTCATATTGCATATTTTTGGGTATCTAATTTTAGCTATGTGTTTTTTTTTTTTTTTTGCAAAAGATCCAGGAAATCTTCATTGGAACAAAGTGACAAGTTAAAGAGGTCGAGATTGATCACAGGCCACTTGAGTGAGAGTACTCAACGGCCTCCTAATTATTGTTCAGAGCTTCTTTTTCAAATTTCTAAATTTTCTAATTTTCTGAATGTCTATATTTACATATTTTTATTGATTATTTGGGAATTTCACATCATGTATCACAATTCTGTTCACTTCTTAGTTCCATTATATTCTCCCCTTACCCAGCAGCATCCCTCAAAAGAAAATTTTTTAAAAATTCCAACCAAAGCAAAACAAACAAGCTAAGGCTGGGCATTCATAAGTAAGAATAAGTGCTCATGTGTGTCACTTATTTGGAACAGAGTGGTGAGCCCCCACAAAGGGCACAATCAAAGAGTAAAAAACAACCACTATATGCTTGTCACATAGTAGATCCTTTTGTCCAATCAACTTTACTTGCAAACATTCATTGCAATGAGTAATTGGTCTGATTCAAGGTTCCTAGTTTTTGATACTCCATCACTACTGGATCCTCACCAAAACTCCTCTCTGATATCCCACTACCACCCAGTCATGGAGATATTACAGGTATTATTCCATAAGATCAGTTCATTCAGGATCTCCAGCAGGTCATGGATGTGGTAGATGTTAGGGTAGGCCAACACATGGCTGGGTTGTGGAGCTGTGTGGTAGCTCAACCTGTCAGTCCAGGTCACTGAGGACACCACTCTCAGGTGAGGGCCGGAGCCAGCTCTCCTATACCCATGTTATCAGGGTCAGTTCTACCTCCCCTGTGGCGAGGGGTAGGACCATCTCTATCAAGTGTAGGAACCACTACTCTTGCTGCAGTGTCCAGTAAGGTGCAGGGCCAGTTTTCCCAGGGCCAGTCAGGGACTGAACCAGCTCGGCATGGCCTTCTGATTTCAACATGCATGGTTTCTAAGGCCCCCTTTGGTAACATGTGCTACAGACATCAACACAGACCACAGCTGCTGCAGGACCACACACCACGTCTTAGTCTTTGACATCAGCCCTGGCCTTGGATGTTACCATGTTCCCAGGTGACAGGAAGTGCAATTTACCCAGAATGTCATAGCCCCAGTGGCAGTGTCACTGTAGCACTATACCCCAGGTGGTACTAATTTTAGTTATAAATAAACTATAAAATATTGTTTCTTTGAACATAATCCGCTAAATAAGTAAATGGATCATCTAGAAATATTCTCTTGGAAAAAGTATGTTTTTTTAAATATTGAATTTTTATTTATTAATTTGGTGTGGGGTATGCACATGTGCATGTTGCTTGTGTGGGCATTTTGGGGGAGTCAGCTCTTAATCTCTCTTGTGGGTTTGGGAATGGATTTAGATCATCAGGTTTTACAGCAAACACCTTTACACAGTGAGCTACTTTGCTCGCCAGTAACATAGTTTAACACTCAGTAATAGAGACCCTCAACGTTATTTACAACCTTAACTTATTAAAGGCATTTTGTCAGCTTTTATCTATACACAATAGTTAGGGAAATAATATTCTCACAGTTCTTGAGGATTTCACACACTTTTTGCTATGTGAATATAGGAAAATATTGAAATGAAAATCAAGTAATGCTTCTGTTATAAGAGTTTTCTTTATTCCCTACCATGAATAGGTAGATACCTATATCATCCTCAAAAGTTTGAGACAGTACTTTATGGGGTTGTTAATCTTTTCTCCCAAAAGTACAAACTTCATTTTCTAAATTGAAACCAAACAAATACTCTATAAATTTCCAAAGAATAGATAGCTGCTAGGTTGAAAATATGAAAAATGAAAGTATTTTAGAAGCTTAAGAGTTAGTGGTACATGTGAGCAATATAATCAAGACTCAAAGCGAAGATTATTATAGTCTCACTCCCTCCTCCTCCTATGCAGCAAGTTTCCACAGATGTTCAAGGTTCTTCTTCTCCCTCTGGTCACCTGAGACACCTAAAAAAATAACAGCTATGCAGGAAAGGAACAATGGTGTCATTGCACGGTACTGCTTTGTTCTTCATTTTCCACCTTATTGCTGTGAGATGTTTGGGGTACCCTGTAGTTTCCAGGAGTCAGACTTCCTGACTGTGGAAAGAAAATGTTTCCAACAGTGGAAGATGAAAAGAATTTAAGGACTGGATTTATTTTTGTCTGTTGTGTAGATGTTTAGAAAAGTATCTTCTAGGGACCATCTGTAGAATAGATAAAGGCACACTTATATAAGAGTTGGCATTGTCACCTTTTAAAAAAAAATCCATATGGAACCATATACATGACACCATCATATATAAGTGACACATCATGACAATCAGCAGCTGAAACTTAGAGCAACATGGACATACCCACACAGTGAGCAGGTGGCTGGATGTCATTTGGAGTATAAATAATGGTGAACATTCAGTCATTTCACTGTGCATTGCTAATTGCCTTATATAATTAAACTCATGCATTCTAAAGACACTTTCATAATATTCTAACTAGAGTTGCCATTTTGAAAGAGGGGACACTGAAGATTTTAGGTGCCAAATTTCTTGCCAAGAATATTTATTTTGGGGGTGACATCAACATGAATTCTGTCAGCTGTAAAAGAGATTTCAGTCAAAAGGAGAAAGTCAGCGATTTCTGCTTAGGAGTTCAAAATCTATGAACAGAAAGTGCCAGGGTCCATAAAAAGAAATTCTCTGTTTCTGATATGTGTGGGAGATAAGGGATCAGATAACTGAGCATTATTTGAATTTTAAATATTTTAAAATGCATGAAATATGTGTGCACTCAACCACTTTTAATGTGAACCATACAGACATTTGTTACAGTTTAAATTATTTAGGATTCTAAGACAACCTACTCAATATCTGTGCTGCCATAAAAATTAGCATGTGGTATTTCTATAGGTGTGTCAAAGCTTATTAAGCCATTATCACAGAGCTCCAGCAGATGTACAATGATGTCTGGAGTTTAGAGAACAAATCCCCTTAAGTCATAGAATATGTGCAAACTAAATAGTCTCTCAAAAATGCCATGATTTGCTAGAGGCACAAAAACTCACTGCTCCAATAAATGTGACAAGGATATTCCATTATATATGACTCTCAATAAACACACTCACATGATATTCACAACTGAGTAAAGAGACACAAGCAGAAGCAGGGTATGTCAACAATCCTCTGCCTTGCAGATGGTTGTTTTATGTATTAGCATATAGGTGTGATACCTAATTTTGTTTAATAAAGGCATTATACAAGCACTCATTTCCTCAAGTAGGGACCCAGCACACACATTTACTATGTAAATATATTTTCATAGCTAATATTTATTTCTGGTAGCGTGTCTTCTGAATATGCTTTTCTTTTCCCTTTTGTGTTTTTGAAACGGTGACTCTTAGTGCTGCAGGCTGACAATTTTCCTGCCTCGTTCTCCTGAGTCCTGGTATTCCAAATGTGTATCTTCATAGGGAGACTGTTAATCAGATATGCTGACTATAAGTACCTGGCAGAATGATTCATCTTTCCTAAAAGCAGAAAAAAAAGGCCAAAATTAAGCACCTCAAAATTACAATACAGAAGTTCTTTATTGTGTTTCTACTTTGCTTATTTTTCAAAGCATTTCACTCACTTACATCAAAATCTTTTCCAATGTGGTCACAAGAATGACAGGTATCATGGTAATTGTTCATTTAGACCTGTATTAATGGGAACCGATATTTTTTTTGCCTGTGATAATTCATTATGAATATATCTAGTAAAAAAAATTAAAAGAGAATATATCTAGTTTTGCTACATAAATAAATAGCTCTCCATTAATTCATAAAAATATTTTCTATGAATATATGAGCTGTGATGACTAGAATAAGTAGTTACATGGAACTAATACTAAGCACATTGATCTCCACATCATTTTTTCAGTTAGTATTGTGGATTGGTTGACGTTTCTTACTAGAACATGTCTCATAAAAAGCCGCTATTACAATGGGTGTGGACATCTTCATTAAACATAACTTTATTACAGTTGAGTGAATTCTTTCTCAGTCTACATATTGTCCTACTTATTTCCAAGATATTTTCAGCTGCATGGTTAAGCAATATCTTTTGAGTTTTGATTTTCATTCTTCTACTTTTCTGTTAAGCACACCAAGCCACAAATACTGCTCAGTTTCTTTTTGCTAGTGAGATTCAATATTCAAGAAAAGAGCTTACTTTCATCAATAGTAAAGCATATGTTGGCATCTAATGGCTGTTGATTTGGACAAAAACTGGGTTTTACTTTGCTTACTGATATTGCCTTCTAAATATCTTGATGGAGATAACAGAAATGGCATTTTAAAATCGGCTATCCCCTAGCACTGCATCCTCATTCTTTTCCTACAGTCTTTAATTTTTCTCTGCCCCCACTGTAAGCTTTAATTACATCATTTTCAGTATCCATAGCCTACTATCTTCTAGTCTTTACTTTATGCTGTAGCTAAAATACTATACTATACTTTATGCTATAGCTAAAATGTTGATAACTTTCTCATCAAAATTTTTTGCCATTACTAGGTTCTATGTCCTAATCTTCAACATTTTGAATGTGGAAAGTGATAATTTTTTAATAATTTCTTCTTTTTGGATGTCAATGATCCTCCATTTATTTCCATGTTATCTTTTACAGATTAACATATTCAGTGTTTGACTACTTTTCCATGGCACATATACTTTAAAGTTTTGTATAATTCATACATTTATTTTGTATGAATTATAAGGGCTTATAAGGAATGCATCAAAATTTACCTCAAAGTCAAATCCATGGTCAATGTTTTTCTGCATTATTGAGTAACTCACAGAAAGACCTTTTCATTTTATCATTATGCAGTTAATATCAGCTCATATGTCTCCTTTGTAATTAAATTTTTACCAATTCAATAAATCTATTTTGAGCTTTTATGAAGTATAGTAAGAGTTACTTTTGGACACTAAAGCTACAGTAATATCATAAACCAAAAAAAGTTTTGGTCCTTAGGAGGAAAGTTAATGAAATATTGGTACAATGAGGGGCAGGTTATGTCAAGTGGGCAGTCAAGGTAAACCATACTGAGGGAGAATTACGAGGTCATTCAATATGTTCTACTACAGGTAACTAGAGGAACTTTATGCATAAACCGTTAAAAAGAAGGAGAATTTAAATGTTGAACAGGTCTGTGATACTCATCATGGCTTGAGAAGAAAAAAAAAAAGAGGAGAAAAAAATCAGAGTCAGAGTAGAACCATAGCAAAGTTTTTACATCTGACTTGAATGGTATAAGAGAAAGTAAGATAGATTTAAGTTCAATGAACATTGTTGTGAGTTTGTTCCAAAATGATTGTCTGATAGCTTTGCTGCTCTGTGCATCTTCCGGTTCAATGATTGGTTTAGACACATTTATTCATTTATATGACCTATTAAATTTTCATGTTCTAATTAATGACCCAGAAAAATATCAATGCTCATTCTCCTTCTCTTATGATCTCTTTTTAGTTCTTTACTGTATTATAGTATCTATCTATCTATCTATCTATCTATCTATCTATCTATCTATCTATCTATCTATCTATCTATCTATCTACCTATCTATCTATCATCTATCTATCTATCATGTATGTATGTATGTATCTATCTATCATGTATGTATGTATGTATGTATGTATGTATGTATGTATGTATGTATGTATCTATTGTGTGTGTGTCTGTTTGCCATAATGATCATTTGGAGGCCAGAGAACAATTTTCAGTATTCAGTTCTCTCCTATTGTATGAATCTTAGGGATAGACCTCAGGTCATTAAGTTGGGCAGCAGGATTTCTTTACCTATGGAGTCATCTCACTAGCCTTTTGCTGTTGCAAAAATATAAAAAAAAGGTGTACGGACTCTTTAATCTCTGCTACTTAGCCAAGGTCTTGGGGTGGTTTTCATCATCATGCTCATTGCTAAGACAGCCTGTCTTCTCAACAAATGCAACATCCTCTGATAGAAGCTGTGTCTCTCCCTGGATACCCCACATTTCACAACACTCTTCCCTGTTCTCCATCTCCTATGGTCTATCCTCCTGTGCTGTTCCCTGATCCTTGTATAGGGGTTGGGGGTTGATAAAATATTCCCATTAGTTTCTGAGAAGTCAGTCTCATTCTCTTAGCACTTTGTTTGATGATCCCTAAAAAAAAGAAATGATCTTTTTTTTCACCAAAGTTGAAAGCATCTATTGTCTATGGGTATAAACATAAAGATGTAGAAGGCAATTGATAGCAAGAAAATCTAGCAAAAATAATAATAGCAAAGTTCTACCCTAGGACCTAAAACCTCCCTACCCTTTTACTTTCAAGCATGTTATTTATAGTTCAGGGATGAAATACACATCTGTGGATACATCATCCTATACAGGAACAATATACCCAAACATCTACCCTAAGTATTTGACATCCTTCTACAGATAAACTTGCACATTGACATTTGTTACTGTCTTGTTCACAAAAGGTGGGAATGGAAGCATCTTATATACCCATCAACTAAAGAACGAATAACAAAGAACAAATTTAATACAAATGATTTAAAAGGGTGTCACCACACATGTTCATGTTACAGGGTCAACCAAGAACTATATCATTCTGCTTTCCTCTTGTCCAGTGACTCTGACAAAAATACTGTGGTTTCAGCATTATGCCATATTTCATAACATGCTGTTCACTCTGGGAACTCATATATGATCTTCAGGATGATTTTAAATCAAGTCAAACATCTGTCACTAAGAAAGCAAATTCCATGGTGTGTTCCAGCACGTAATACAGCAATACTCCTGATTGAAGGAGTGTTGTTAATCCTATATAAATACTGTGCAGCATTCTCAGTTCAGAAAACATATGGCTATTTCTCTTTTCTATTCTTCATTCTGCGCTGGAAGGATTCAGACACAGACTAGATATCTCTCCTGCAGTATTCTCTCAGAGAAGCAGTGGCGATTCTTAGAGCTAGGATTAGGTGTGGGATGATTTAGAGATCTAAATGCTGCAACTGAAAGGTTATCAGAAAACATGTTTCTTGGAAAATTTGTGACTCACTATTTAGCCTTAAAGTAGATTTGTGGGTGTACATTTGTGTGTGTGTGTG
>NW_004949107.1:1067356-1069099 GCF_000317375.1 Microtus ochrogaster
AGAGAGAGAGAGAGAAAGAGAGAGAGAGAAACAGAGAAACAGAGACCCAGAGAAACAGAGAAACAGAAAGAGAGTTTATTTTTTAAGTCATACATTTCTCCTAGAATTTGAGGACTATGAGACCCGTATTAAGGCACTGAATTGGAATACCAAAATGGGCAAGGCTGTATCTATGACTTGTAAGTGTTTGATCCTTTGGGTTTCTACAGAGATTTATTTGTTTTTAGGTAGTTCCACGTGTCCGCCTCTCTATATATAATTGGATACCACACAAAGCAGCTGTGCATGTGAGGCATCTGTCATGATGGAAGAGGGCTGACTAAAGCCTAAAGTTGGGGGGATTTCTACCTAAACATAAGCTGTGGGGGAATACTGTAAGCCATTATTCCTGCCAAGATTATAATTATTTATCTGTCTGGTTCCTATGCTTCATATTTTCTTACCTAATTATAGCTTTGAAGCAAGATTTCTCTTTTTTGTTGTTGGCACCATACAAATAGATTGTGAAATCAATATAAGTTTTTTGCTAATCACAGTTAAATGTTATTTAAAGACAATAAATTCCTTAAGACAATTATGTAACAGATGGATTTAACTTACTAATGAGTTAAAATAAAAACTGAAAATTCTCTGTAGAATACTATTATTGCAATAGAAAAGAATGTTAGCCTAACAAATGTTCTTCTATAATAGAATTACATAATTGATTCTGAAAGTTATGTTTTGTGAAGGCAATAAGCTTAATGTAAAACTATTAGTATGCAGTAATACACTGTTTCCAAATTTAGGTACAAAATGTTGGATTCATAAACTGCAATAATATTCTGGGAGTCTTGGTGACACACATCTGTAATGCCAACACATTATTTCAGAAGGATATGAGTTTGAGGCCAGCCTGTGCTACAGGTGAGAACATGAATCCAAACAACAGCATCAGTAGATATTGTGACTCATCTCTTTAGTCCCAGCACTTGGGAAAATGGAACAGATTGCCTGAGAACTGCCTGAGCTGCAGACCTATATTTGTATGATTTGTGGAATAGGGCACACTTAATTTCAGGCTATCATAGACTTATAAGATCCTGTATTAAAAACAAAACTCATCTCAAAAATGAATTAAGCGATGCCTCCAGAAACAAGAAAAACTTCCAAATACAAATAATTGATATAATACCATAATATAAAATTAAATCTGAATAAGTCAAAAATTTATTAGATTACTATGCATGTTTTTATACTCTCTTCCCATGTATTATAGCAATGATTGGGACTCACAATTAAGACTTTAAATTCTTTGCATGAAAGAGCATGAACATGGAACTGTTTGGAGGCTCTGCTAAATGACCGGTATATATTATTTAGCCTGCCTGCCTGCCTGCCTGCCTGCCTGCTTGCCTGATTTTGTGTGTGTATGTGTGCTTCTGCATGTGTGTACATATCTGTGTGTACGTGTCTGTGAGTGTCAGTGTGTGTGAGAGAGAGAAAGAATGCCAGAGAGAGCAAGAAAGAGAGATTATGTTTATTTTGTAACTTTCGCATTTCCCCCACCCTTTGAGGGTTTGTGAGTCCTCTAGTATTACGTCATTGAATTACCATAGTGGCAGGTGTGAATCCACAATTTGTGATTTGGGAGAGCTTTCTCAAATAGGCTTATTTATTTTTAGTTTATGTTTGAGTGCCGACACATATGTCTGTGTACGACATGTATGCCAAAAATTCATAGAACTTAAATGACTGTGTTGG
>NW_004949107.1:1069199-1072691 GCF_000317375.1 Microtus ochrogaster
ACAACTGTTGGATCCTACGAAACTGGAAACACAACTGTTGGATCCTACGAAACTGGAAACACAACTGTTGGATCCTACGAAACTGGAAGCAGAACTCTGGTTTCTCTGCAAAACCAGCGAGTGTTCTTAACTGCTGAGCTGTGTGTTTTAGCCCAGAATTTGTGATCTTTTAAGTTCAGATGATTACTGTGAGGCATTTTTGTTTTTAAGAAAAAGAAAATCAAGCTTACCCACCACACATAGCCAATATCTATGACACTCTGTTGATCCAACTTATTTTAGATGAGGGATGATGCAGCTTGCCCTTCTCTTGCTAAAGTGGAACTCCATAAACTTTGTAGTGCAAACATAGAATATTTTTCTCAGGTCTGGAGAACAGAAATATGAAGTTAGAGTCATGGTAGTTTGGGATTTATGAAGCCTTCTCCTGGTTTACAAATGCCTGTCACCTGCTGTGTCACCAAAGGTCAAAAATCTCAAATTTCTATCTTCTAAAAGGGACACTGAGAGCATTCTTCATGGATACACTGCTTAAAGCTCCACACTCAAATATCAGCACACTGCAGCTTCAGCTTGGACATGATTTAAATGAAGATGCAATTATTCAGTCCTTAGCATATGAGAATAAGCTTTCCATTGTAGTCTGTGTTTAGGATTATTAACTCTGTCACTCGAGGCTGTTGTGTGTGTTTCAACCAATACATTAATACATCTGATGTATCTGAACTGAAATGAATTAATTATCTTTTCTGAGCTTTAATTTAACATGTCACCATTAAAGGATGTCTTCACATTTCTTAAACAAAAGCATTTATTGCAGTATTTATAAAATATATTTCTCACGTTTTTCTCTTCCCCAGTTCCTCATAGATCCTCCCCATACCCTTACCCATACAATTTTCTATTTTCTTCCTCTTAAATAAACATACAAACAAAAACACAAAACCCTCCAAGTTTAAAATAAAATCAAGTAAGCAATAAAACAATAAGATAAAAAATATCAAACCAAACCAAGATAAACAAAAAAAAAAAATCTGTTAAAATACCACTGAGGTTTTGTGTTTGCCTGATTTGTTTTATTTTGTTTTATGTCAATGTATTTCTAAGAGCCATGTATATTACAGTTGATACACCCAGTGACACTCCACTGTAGATAACTGATTTTCCCTTTGTCAGTGTGTACCTATTGAAGACAGCTTTTAGGTTGTAGGTGGGACTCCTGGTCTATGTTCCCTCTCAGTGCTGGGACGCCATCTATCTTGAACATGTGCAGGTCTTGTCCATGCTGCCACAGTCTCTGTAAATTTATATGTGTATCAGTCCTGTTGTGTTTGGAAAACCCTATTCCCTTGAATTTACCTATTGTCTTCACAATCTTGTCACCACATCTTCCACATAAACCCCTAATCCTTGAGGGGAGTGGTTTAACGAGAACATCTCATTTTAGACTGTGTGATCCAAAGTCTCTCACTCACTGTACATTGTCCAGTTGTAAGTCTCTGTGTTAGTTCCCATCTACTGCAAGAAGGAACTTCTCTGATATGGCTTGAGCAAGGCACTGATCCATGCGGATAACTTTAGAAGTAATTTAATGTACATGTTCCTTTAGCAGGAAGATACTGGAAGGCATTTTCCCATGCCCATGACTTTCTAGGCTGTATATTGTTGTTGGTAGGGTGATCATTTTCAGTATTCATCCTACTAATCTATGAGCATGAGAGAGCCTTCCATTCTTTGTTGCTTCTTTAGTTTTCTTCTGAATGTTTTAGTTTTATTTTTTTTTTCTTTATACAAGTATAGCATGCTTTTTCATTTAGGTCACCAACAAGCACCCAAGTCATGACACAGAGACTTACTATCAATCATGAATGCTTAGGCTAGCTTAGGCTCATTTCTGGCTAGCTCCTTTATTTTCTTTGCCTCCTAGGCATACCTATCCTTTATTCTGCCTAGCTACAGCCTGTTCAGCTCTTTATTAGACCAATCAGGTGCCTTGGTCAGGCAAGGTGAAACAAATGCAACACATTCTTACATAATTAAACAATTTCAGCATAAAGAAAAGCAACACGTGGTTAAAAAGGTAAAATAAGCATATAGAACAGGCCTTTACACAGTTAAAATAATATTCCATATCATAAACAAATGAAATATATCTTTTCTTAGTTAAAATAATATTCTACAACATACGTATATTTTACTTGAATGGTTAGAGTATCACAAGACAATTTATTCTATTTTAATCTGCTGTAAAAGATAATGTTTCCCTGATTTTATCCTCAGCATGTCTGTGATATATTTGTAAGAAGGACACTGGTTTTTGCCTGTTAATTTTGTATCCTGATGCTTTAAGTCTTTATCAGATGTATAAATTGCCTAGTGGAGTTTTTGAGTCTTTTATGTATAGAATCACATATCTGCAAATAAAGATACTTTCACTCTTCCCTTTCTGACTTTTTCTTCTTGATATCTTTCAGATGTATTATTGCACTAGCAAGCCATCAAGCACTATATTTAATAGGTGTGGAAAGAGTTGGCATCTTTGCTTTGTTCCTCATTTTCATGAAAATGCTTTGAGTTCTTATCCAATTAGGTTAAAGCTGACTATGTGATTACTGTAAATTGTCTTTATTATGTTAGGGCATATCCCTTTCACCCATGGTTTCTCTAGGACTTGTATAACGATAGGATGTTACATTTTTTCAAAGGCTTTTCTGCATCAAGAGAGATAATCATTTTTTTTTAATTTTTGTTTTTAATACTGTTTCTGTGGTATATTATATTTGTTCATTTACAGATGTTGAACTATCTGTGCATCTATGGAATGAACCCAATTTCAATGTATTTCAATGAAGATAATCTTTTTGATGTGTTTACGCATTAAATTTTCAAGTATTAAGGATTTTTGTATCTATGTTCAAAAGGCATGTTGCTTTATAATATTCTCCTGTTGTTGGGTCCTTGTGAAAATAATGATATGGTAATAGTGGCTACATTAAAACAACCATAAATTGTTTTCAGTTTCCATTTTACAGAATAATTTAGGAGTACTGATGATTCTTCTTTGAAGGGGGACAGAGAGAATTACTGCTCATATTGAATTAGGTTTTATGGGTCTGTTTAAGCTGCTTGATTGATATTTATTTAACTTTCTTAAGTTGCATATATCAAGATATCCATTTCTTTTAATTTTCTGGTTTTTGGAATAAAGCACATCCTTATGATTCTCTGAGTTTTCCCAGTGTCTGTTTCAATGAATCCCCCTTTACCTCTGATTTTACAAATTTCCATCCTTTCTCTTTGTCTTTAGTTAATTTGGCTAAAGGTTTGTCAATCTTGTTAACTTTGTTAAAGAACAAAATCCTTGTTTCATTGATTCTTTGCATTTTTTATTGTTTTGTTTCATTTCTATTTCATTGATTTTTGTCCCTTAGTATAATTATTTCTTGTCATCTGCTCTCTTAGTATTTTATTATATTTTTTTGGTCCTAGATC
>NW_004949107.1:1072791-1081277 GCF_000317375.1 Microtus ochrogaster
TATATATATAAAGAAAAATGTACCAAGAAGAATATGTAACCTTAAGTATTTAAGCACTAAACACAAGGGCACCAAAATTCATAATAAAATTACTTCTACCACTAAATTCCCATATTGACCCTCAAACAGTGTCAGAGAGTGACTTTATTACCTAACTCTTGTTAATATACAGGGCGTCCAAACAAAAATAAACAGAGAGAGAGAGAGAGAGAGAGAGAGAGAGAGAGAGAGAGAGAGAGAGAGAGAGTACTTTCCTCTCTCCCTTGATTTGTTTTAGTTGGATTTTTTTCTCAGGTATTAAAATGGCTATACTTGTTTGTCTTATTGGTCCCTTTGATTGGAATAGGCTTTTCTATACTTTTACCTTGAGAGTATATCTAACCTTAATTTTAAGGTGTGTTTCTTGGAGTCAGAGCAAAATGGATTCTGTTTTCTAATCCAATCTGTTAGTTTGAGTCTTTTTATTGGGGGAATTTGGTTCATTAATAGTGAGAGTTTTCACTGAATAATATTTATTGATTACTGCTATTTTCTTGTTATAATTTATTTCTCCCTCTTCTGATTTATTATTCTAGAATATCTTATAGTTCTAGGATAATTGATTGTTCTAAGATTTGTTTCTCTTTGGATGCAGTTATTGTTTCAGAGTGAAGTTTTCCTACTAATACCTTCTTTAGTACTGTACTGACAAATAGATATCGCATAAATTTTGGTTTACTATAGAATGTTTTTCTTTCTCCATTGATTATGATTGATAATTTTTCTGGGTATAAAATATTTTAGGCTTGAATATGAGGTCTCTCATAGTTTAGAAATAGCTGCCCAAGTCATTCTAGCTTTCAGAGTATCCATTCAGAAATACAGTGTTATTCTAATGGACCTTCCTTTATATGTGACTTGATCTTCATTCTTTACAGCTTTCAATATCTTTTCTTTGTTCTGTGCATTATTACTTTCATTATTATGTATCATGAGGAATTTTTTCTTGACCTACTTGGAATTTTGCATGCTTCTTGTACATTGATATACACTTCTTTATTTAGAATGGGGAAATTTTATTTTTTGACTTTGTTAAACATATTTTCTGTGCTTTAGACCTCAGTTTCTTCTCCTTCCTCTTTCTCTATTGTTTTTGAGTTTTTCCTTTTCATACTTTCTAATATCTCCTGTATGTTTCATGTCTGAATATTATTAGATTTTATATTTTTGTATTGTACTAACCATTTTTTAACCTTATCATCAGGACCTGAAATTCATTCATTTTCCTTGTCTTGTAATGAAAGTAACCTCAGATAGTATCCTCTTGAAAGAGGGGGTGGGTCTGTAGGAGACTTTTATACATACTTTCACAGTGTGAGTTGAATTATACCCTTATGTGGTAACTTCCTATTGGGGACTGCTTAGCATAAACCTTCCTATGATTTATAGTTTTATAAAAGGCAGCTTTGACTTCTCATACTGATTTATCAATTTATAATTTCCCTCTGTGGTGAAAGAGGGAATACAGATGTAATAGTAAATATAAATTTCCTTAAATTATGGTAATTGAATATTGAATGCTTATTGTACGTCACACACTCTAGAGGGTATCGTTGACATGAATAGGACCAAGGTAAACTGCTGATAGAGCTTCCATTCTAGAAATGCAGTGTCTTTCACCATGGTATCAATAGGATAATATATAGACTCAGATGCTTTAGCTTGTTTCAAAAGTTGTGGTTAGGTGATAATTTTCCAAAGTGTATATAAAAGGAGCTTAAAGAAAATATAGTGAATTAAGTTTACTTAGGATTCTAAATGATTATATATTATAGCTCAGTAGATAGATAATAGAATATTATATAATATATATACATAATAAGCAACTACAATATATTATGATATATATATATATTATATGAAAAACATTCACATAGCATACATGACAAATGAGGATGCATAGCTAAACATGCATGTGTATTTATAGTAGCATAGAGATGTAGTTTAATTCATTGCTAGCTAAACAAATTTGATAAATGGACTGATGTCATCATTAATAAAATAGAGAAAGAAGAGGGCAACTTGTAGCAGACAATTTGCAGGGTTGTTCTTTTGTGAAGTTGAGTGAATTTACACATGATGCTCTATGCCCACATTCTAGGTCAGCATCAGGCTGCAGAGTAAAGTCTTGGTTGCAGGTCTGTTTATGAGCACATAGTGCAACATTATATAAACAACTGTATTTCTTCTAACACATTGCAAAATATGTTTTATCATTTTCTTGTTTCGGTTTGTGAAAACTACAGTGTCATATAACTCATTGGGCAGCAGTTGTCTTAAAATCACAATACTCTTCCTAGTGATATGATTATAAGAGAATTTCACCACCTAGATGAGTTATTTGTTTTTTTTTTATTTTTTTGAGAAATGGTTTCTCTGTGTAGCTTTGGAGTTTCTAAGAACTTATTGATACTGTACTATATTAATTTTAAGATTGTGAAAATGCTATAAAAATAATTTGAAACAAACAAACAAAAAAGAATCCACTGTCTGAGGAAGAGAGATTCATGCTTTTTCTTATGTCAGATGGAGAATTGAGTTTCTTATCTCTCTTGAGTGGGTATTTTCTCCCAGCTGTCTATTGATGATATTTGTATGGCATACTCACTCAAACAGGGTCAATATCCAATAGGAAAATTATATATGAGAGCCGATCAAAACTAATGTCAGTACAACATCCATTCAAATGATGTTATCATTTTCTTCATTAAGAATGTACTAGTTATTCAATATCCAATGGTCATCCCTATAAACATATATTATAACATTATGTATTACAAACATTATAAAGGTTGAGGGGATTGAACTTATTTAGAAATACAAACATACACACAACAAGAACAAATATTAAAGAAAAAAAAGAGCCATGAATTTGAAATAGATCAAGGGCTTTGAAATGGGAAGGGATGGCTTAACTATTACAGTCTCAAAACCATCAAACACAAAATAAAAACAAAAAGAATAGGCTTATAGTGAGATTTTTGAAGCTGGACCTTTTTCTTTCCTTCTGGTTGGTACCAGAAGAGTTAGCCAACTCTACATCATTAAAATAGAATAACAAGACAGCTGAAAGTGAATTTATCTGTGTGGGCAGTCATTTTGGACTCCTTCAGTGAAATACCATATGTTAGCTGCAGTTGGCATTCTACAGAGAATTGCAAATGTTTATAGAGGCTTGGGGGGGGGAGGTCTTCTGTGCTTTAGAGCTTGGCATGGGCAAGTTTGCTTAGATTACATAAAGATGCAGGTTTTGAAAACAATTTTTCTGTAGTATTTTCATTATTGTTAAGACCTTAAATATAGGAGATACTTATCAACTGAAGGTAAATGTGTTCTCTCCTTAACCTGACCATCTTCCTTAGCAAATATTTTCTTGCTATCTCCTAGTATATGTTTATAATTTTGAAATTTTCAGGCTATATTGAAAAGAAAAACAACTTGTTTTAATTATGTTCAGTTTGATTTCCTTATTCTTTAGTCATTCTTTCAAATGACTCTCAGATTTGGTAGAATTCCATGTTAAGACCTCCATAAAATTATTTGATATATCAATAGCCAATATAATTACTTTAGATAGCATAAAATACATGAGAGACTTGAAGCTTAAAAGCCCTGTAATAATAAATTCTTTTATAAAAGTTTTTTCTATGAACACTTCTTAGATAAGTTTAAATTTCAACAAACAGAAATTTAAAAAAATGTGTTTTAAGTATTGACCTATGACCACCTTAAAAATGCTTGTGTTCAAAACTTAAGTTATATGCTCATTCTGCTCATGGAATTAATTTTCTTTCCACTCTAAATTTCTTCATTAGTAAAGCCATAGTTCCCAACATTGAATTTATGTTTAAAAGTCAATAACATTGCCAACCATGGAATTGTGTGTTTTTTTTTTTAATTTTATGAACAATGGTTTGTTACAGTTCAGATGTTTAATGCCTTCTAACAGACCAAATAAATGGAGGTTTGGTCTGCAGCCTATGACATTACTTGTTGCAAGAGTCTCCTAGAGTTGGAGGCTAATGGAAGAAAGTAACTAAGGCTATGTCTTTGAAAGGAAATGAGGACACTGGTTCCTTTCACTTCCTTTCTGCCTTTCTCTTCTCTGTCAGGAGGGGAGCTGTTATGTGGTAGGACATGGCCATGGCAAGGGAAACCACTACACCCAAATGCAGTGCCAATAATGCTAAACAATTATGAACAAAGGCCTATGAATCTATGGACAAGAATGAACTTTCTTTATAAATCAACTTTTCATATGATTTATCGTAGTAACTGAGAACTGATTCACTCAAGGCATCACGATGATGTTTTCAGAATAGAGTTTCAGGAGACAGAAGAGTTCTTTTTGCAATTGTTACTTTTGTTGGGATTGAACCTCCAAATACCATTGTGTACCTCAAGTTTATCACTAACAAAGTTAAGGGGTAGTATCACACCCTTTTTATCTCCCAAACCTTGAACTGGAAAAACTGAAAAACTGTGAATACAAAGCACATTGTATGCATGTATGAAACTATCTTAAGCAACTGAAAAAGTTTTCACACAAAATAGTTAAGTAGTTTGAAATGTTTTCCCTCTGTAACTAAATGGCATTGAGCCACCAAAACTCAGAATCTTTCAGCACTATAGTGTCTGCTGGATCATAATATATGTTTTACCAAGCAGTACATGTGGAACATTGTATTTTCATTTTGGACAGATTTGTATGAAGTAGACAAATCTCTATTGTATTCCCTCCCAAATACTGGGACTAAAGAGAATAAAGAGTGCAGAACAGAGATTGGAGAACAGTGTCTATGAACTAAGAATGAGATTCAGCCATACACAGGGAAGAATCAGTAACTGTTCTTTCTAATGTTCAGCTGCTTTGTTTCCGGAATTATTTATAGTAGCTATCAACAGATAACAGATTGTTTTCATCTTGGATTCTAGCTAGACGTTCTTACTAGAAGCCGTTGAAATAATTTCAAATGAGAGTAGTCAGAATTTAAAGATCTTCATTTTTGATTTTTTTGATCTGTATTTTGTATAGTTTCCCTCTGGCTAAAGCAGCATGTATCTATTCTAAGACGTGCTCATAGGAGGAGCCTTGAATTACGTAGGGTTAGAAGATATGGTACTAAAGAAGGAATTCAAATGCTGAATACCAGAAAGGTTAATATAAGACAGATAGAAAGCAATAAAGTCAAGTGAACAGCCCTAAAAACATTCATACAAGCACCATTATGTGGGATGAACAGAATATATTTACAAATAGATATGCATATCCATATTCATATATGCAGGCAATGACAATTAATGAAAAACGAGGTCATGAATTTGAAGGAGAGCAGAGGGCTATATGGGACAATTAGAAGGGAGAAATGTTGTAAGTTCATTACAATCTCAAAAAGAAAAAAATAAGATAAAAGACACTGATGGATAAAAGAATTTGAATTTGTAGTTTTACTATTGAATCATTTTGAGACTATGTAAACAAGTAAATGGAAAAGTCAGCAGCATTATATCCATCATGGTTAAGCAAATGAGCCCAAGAGTTACTAAAAAATCAAAATAGAAACGAAACAGTGAAAGGAGAATTTATAAGTTATTGAGTAGAGATAAATTACTTTTTAAATTTCCTAGTCTCTTCACGTAAAATGAGTTTCCAAATGAATAGTTCATTTAATGATATTTTTGTTGTCAAACACATCAATGCAATTTGAAAATGTACATTGATCATAAATATAAATGAAACTTGAAACTTAAATATTTGAATTAACCATGCTAGAAGCATTCTCTAAGTTTTCTTAGAATATATTGTGTTTGAAATCAAAAGTTCCCAATTGTTCAAAATAAATGTATTACTTTGAAAGTTTTATAATGTTTAATGCTCTATCAAAATGCATATTAACAAACACAGCTCCACACTCTCTACTTTCAAGGCTCAGGAATCATTTCAGGAGAGAGAAAAGAAACATTGCAAGAGCCCTTGGAGATAGATGTACAGCCAGAGTTTTCCCAATACAAGAAGGCAATTGAACAGATGAAATCACAATAACCGTGATGACACACACAAGACCTATGTAAGCTTAAGTTAGACAAAATCCAAGCCTGGAAGTTGGATGTGAGTATAAAGCCACTTTATTTATTATAAAAATTTCTTTAAAGATGTACCCCTGCCATGGTAGCTTCACCACACCTTGAGAGATAGCACTGTTCCCATGAGTATTTGTGTACATATAGTAGCACTGGAGTCCTGGATTTGAAAAAAGGGAAAGAAGAGAGGACACAAGTTTACATGGGTAGCAAAGGCATGATGTGTTTAGAAAGAGTTGGGAAATGGATAAATAAAATTAAAATATACTGCAAGAAACTCTCAAAAATGATTTTTAAATAACAATCTGAGAGTGGAGTGGTAGTTCAGCAGAAAAAAAGCAGTTATTGTTCCTACAAAGGCGCTGGTTCAGTTTCCAGCACCCAGGTAATGAACCACAGCTACCTGTAACTCTGGTTCCAGGAGATCTGACACCCTCTTCTGACTTCCATAGGTACCAGGCACACATACAATGTGCATACATATAAACAGTTAAAACATTTATATAAATAAAAATAAACCAAATAAATGCAAAGTGTTCAAATGTATGAAACGATGCCCCACAAATGTGCATGCCAGCAACATTAGAGCAAGATAGTATCATCCAGAGGAAATGATACTTTTCTCCCAGCTAGCTCCCTTCAGTTGTGAATTTCGCGTGTCAAATTGAATAGATTAACTGATGGCCAGTTGGCCTGGGAAAACATTATTTCTGACTGTGTATTTGACTGTGTGGTTGCTTCCATACACGACTTTCACTAGAGTCATAGATGAAAAGAAAATACTGACTCAACATATGTGGTCATCATGCCTTGCATCAAGGACCATGAAAAGGAAGAGGGGTAGAACAAGACATCAATATTGTCTTGCCATAAGACCTCAAAGTTCCCAGTCTTGGGGTAGTACACTTCAAAGACTTTTCCTCTCTGAATATGAATGGACTCATTGACTTTCTGAGCCTCAGTCCAATGATTGTAGTGTAACATGAGCGGGGGTCCTGTTTATTGAGGTTTCTGTCTCGCTTGGTACCCCCAGCTGTTTAGCCCCAAAGAAAAATCATACAGAGATCTCTATAAGTTATAAGCTGATTGGCACATTAGCTCTAGCCTCTCACTGGCTAACTCTTACACCGTGATTAACCCATTTTTCTGATTTATGTTAGCCATGTGGCTCAGTAACTTTTTTCAGTGGGGCAGATCACATCCTTCTGCTTCTGGACAGGAGTGGGAGGAATCAACTTCCTCCTTCCCAGAATTCTCCTGTTCTCATTACATCATTTCTACTTCCTGTCTGCTTTTCCTGCGTATATTTTCTGCCTGGCCAATCAGTGTTTATTTATAACATGATTGACAGAATACAGACAATTCTCCCACACCATTGTAGAGTCAATTACACTATTGCACCTCATGTTGCTCAGTTTGTACATATCATGTAATGACACCTGTTTTTATCTATAATCTTGTGAGCTGTTTGTGAAAGTGTGTGTGTGTGTGTGTGTGTGTGTGTATGTATGTGTGTGCACCTTTGTTAGCATGTGCATTTATATTATTTTACCTTGTGGATTCTTGGATGTTCAAAATCCTTGCTATAATAACTTATGACCTTCAATTATTTCATACAATTAGTATGCTTGGAACCTCTGTTTCAGCAGCATCTGTGGTTTTTCTTTATTTTATGCAGCACCATATCAAGCAAAGAGATGTGCTACCTCAACATGAGTAGAAAACAAATGTCTCACTTTTGTGAGTCCATAAGGCCATATGCAAGTAAACAATCCTCACTCTTTTTTTTTTTTGAGACAGGGTTTCTCTGTGGTTTTGGAGCCTGTCCTGGAACTAGCTCTGTAGACCATGTCTCGAACTCACAGAGATCCGCCTGGCTCTGCCTCCCGAGTGCTGGGATTAAAGGTGTGTGTGTGCCACCACCGCTGGCAATCCTCATTCTTAATAAGATTCCAGAACCTGTCCAGACCAGTCTATGTCAAAACATATTTAATGAGGAAAAAAATGTTTGTTCAATGTCTCCACTTACATTCTCAAATATTGAAAATTAATGACTTTAAAATGCATGCCGATAGGAAACAGTCACTAAAGTTGTAGAGTACAGTAGAAGAATTTTTTTCCCTCAAATTGCTGTGAAAAATCTTGCTGTGATGATTCTGGCATGCTCACCTTGACTAGAATTGGGCAGTGGAAACATTCAAGGTGGTGATACTGATGTGGGAGTGTCATATATCAATCTGTTGATTTCATTGGTTAAGTAATAAAGAAACTGCTTGGCCTCATAACTTAGAACATAGGTGGGTGGAGTAAACAGAACAGAATGCTGGGAGGAAGAGGAAGTGAGCTCAGAGGCCATGCTCCCCTCT
>NW_004949107.1:1083160-1091643 GCF_000317375.1 Microtus ochrogaster
AAGCAGTGTTTAAAAGAATACAGTTTGTGTGTTGTTATTGTGGGGCATAAGCTAGCCAGGCAGCCTGGGTGCTGGGGACGCAGCCCCGCCACTCCTATTACAACAGTGATATCTCTGTGGGGAGAAGTTTTCTCTTAAGATTATTCTACAAATGGAACTATGTTATGTTTTTCAAAATCTTCATTTAAAAAGTAAAAATCTTTCTTTTATCAGTCAAAGATCTTCAAGCTTGAACTTGGGAGTCTGCATTGCTATTTAAACTGAGAATTTTAGGTATTGGGTTATAACTTTAAGGAAGTTACAAAAATATGATTCTAAAACATTTTCAGTATGTACTATAGCCTTTATTGAAGAACAAAGGTTTTCCTCAAAAGCAACTTGTATAAATCTAAACAGCTTAAAGCGCAGCATGCTCCAACTGATGCCTAGAAACATAATTTTGCCCGAAAACATGACAGATCAGCTTTCTCCTGCAGCTGCTTGCCTTGAGCCTAAACAATGCCATTCTCCAGAGAGGATGTTTGCTGGTGGGCATGCCAAGAGGATTGGAGTGGCCTTGGTAAAACAACAACATAGCCTAATCCACAAGTTCACTCACTGTTTGAATAGGAACAAATGCCTGCCTGCACAAAGCACTTAGCTATTCTGATACTTTTTCCTTTGGTTTGGTAAAAGCAAAGAAGCTTGCATTGTATTGTAGGGTGATACTACTAGTTCCTAATAATGCATCAAAAATATGAAATCAGCTTTTTATTTTCTAAGCATGAGACTTATATTCCAATGAGGATAATTTATTCAATACACTATACATATATATTATATACATGTAATGTATACATATAGAATGTATATACATGAGTACATATAATATATAATGTAATATATCATGCATAGGTTACATTTAATAATTGTCTTAGTTTTCATTTGCTATACAAAGCAACATGGCTTATAGAAAAAAAGAGTTTATAGGGGGCTTTGAATTTCAGCTTGAGAATTTGTGACCATCATGGAGGGGAGCATAGCCACAGGCAAACAATGCACTGAAGATATAGCTGAGAATTTGTATTTTTAGACACAACCAAAGACAGAGATTAAGAGAGCTACTGGTATGGAATGTTGTAGGATTTTGAAATATCAAAGACCCAGTGACACATCTTCCAATAAGGCCACACCTACTCTTCCCAAATAATCCACCAACTGGGTGCCAAACATTCAAACATATGGGCCAAAATTATTCTGCCTACTACAACAGTATATCATATATTATCATTTATAATACATTGAATATTGTAGTTTACAATCTGTATTATATAATATGTAGTATAAGTGGCAGACAAATTTATATACATGGAATAAAGAAATCTTTGTGTTGTAATGGGCTTTTTTGAGACAAATAATAGTGAATACCCATAAAAGATATTGCCCTTTAGGTTTTTCAGAAAAACCCATCATTAAGAGAAAGATGAACATGGGATGTACTCACTCATAATTGGTTTCTAGCCATAAATAAGGGTCACAGAGTCTACAATTGGCGAACCTAAAGAAGCTAAGTAAGAAGGTGAACCCAAAGAAAAACATATAGTTATCCTTTTGGCTATGGTAAGTAGACAAAGTTGCCAGGGAGATAGAGACAGAGACCCACACTGGAGCACTGGACTGAGCTCTCAAGGTCCCAGTGAGGAGCAGAAGGAGGGAGAACCTGAGCAAAGAAGTCGGGACCACGAGGGCTGCACCCACCCACTGAGACAGTGGATCTGATCTACTGGGAGCTCACCAGGGCCAGCTGGACTGTGACTGAAAAAGCACGGGATGAAACTGGACTCTCTGAACATGGCGAACAATGAGGGCTGATGGGAAGCCAAGGACAATGGCAAGGGGTTTTGATCCTACTTAATTTTCTGGCTTTGTGGGCGCCTAGCCAGTTTGGATGTTCACCTTCCAAGATATGGACGGAGGGGGGAGGACCTAAGACTTACCACAGGGCAGGGCACCCTGACTGCTCTTTGGACTGGAGAGGGAGGGGGAGAAGGGTGGGAGGAGGGGGAGAAGGGTGGGAGGAGGGGGAGGGAGGTGGGAGGCTGGGAGGAGGCGGAAACTTGTTTTTTTTCCTTTTTTCAATAAAAAAAAAAGAGAAAGTCCCAATATACTATACTAAAAAACTTTGAGAAATTTCCTTATGTCTTTACTGTTTAGAGTCACACGAGGCTGAATAATGAATAGTGGATAAGAAGTTATTGAATCATGATGTAGGAAGAGTAGTGTATGATGGAAAATATGAATGTCTCTAACAGAGCTTCCTTTCAACCTCTATAAAACCTATCATCTCTCAAATGAAGTTTGAACTTAACTCTTCTGGTCTATCATACTGGCCACAGAATCCTCTGTGAAGTCTGCACACAGTGGTTCTCTGTTCCTCTCCATCCACACATCAGAGTTATTTATACTGACTAGTAATTATAAGGGACCCACCATTCTAAGAAGGGAGGCTTGGATGCACATATAGACAATATTTCATTTCCTAGTTGTCAGTTTGTTCTAGTGCTTTTATATTTAACATTTGTTAACTCAATATTTAATTTTGTTATTCATATGTTAGTTTTAAAGTGCTTTTCTGTAATTCTGATGTCAAGTATTAATTTGTTATTCTTACATTTTTATTTGATAAGTCAATATGTTCTAATATGAAGTTAAAATTTTCTTCTTATTTTCTTAACAGCTGCTCTGGATAATATACCAAAATTCTCATCATACTGAAACAATCTACTTCTAATAAATGAGAAGTTTCAAATATTGCTTTAATGTGTTTATCTTTATATAGTATAATTCCAACAATAAAATTGTACAACTTTTTTGTTTACCTATTATCATTTATTATTTCTTCTATGGTAGGTGCCCTGGTGACAAACCTAGCTACTTCATTAATTGTAAAGAAGCATAAAAATCAATAAAAATTCTCGTTCTATAATTGTATTAATTTAATTTTGCCTTACCTTATTCTAAGAAAAATCATTTACAGATTTATCGTATATATTACTATCTGTCCCTAGATATATAAACAAAACAATGAACAATGTTCACATAGCTCATTGTATTATAACAATTTTTATCATTTTCATTTTTGAGATAATTATATAATTTCACATTTCTTTACATAAATTAATAAATAAATTTTTCCATGTAAAATTGGAAATGACTGAACTGATAGAATTTTCGTAAAGAAGCACTGGCCATGGTCACTTAAACATTATGAACTTTATATTATCTCCTGTATGGGTTGCATTATGGTTCAATAGTTGTAGAATGACAGATGCACATGGTGAACCCTTATTGTGCATGTTTGGGGGGTATTGTTGATGTCACACTAATAAGCCGTTTCTCCCAGAATGTCTGAAAAGATTCTGATGGTGAGGGTTCAGTAACTAATGAAGGAGAAATGTACTATATTGGTATAAGAGTTCAACTAACTGTTGCTTAAACTTTAAGCTTTGAACTGAAGCTTAAAGTGTTTTGAATATTATTTTATTTTTTTATATTTTTAATTAAAATATAATTAAATAACATCCTTCCATCTATTTGCTCTCTCCTGTCTCTCCTTATTCCTTACATGTCCCTTCTTTCTTTACTTTGATTGTTATTGTTTTACCTACACACACATACATACACATGCACACATGCATCCGCATATATGGACAAATGTATAAATGCAACCTGCTGAATCAATTTTTGCTTGTATGCTAGTGTGCATATGATTTCATGGCTCACCACTTCATACTTGAGAACCAATTAGGGAGCTCAAGCCTTCAAGAGGGTATATTTCCCCTTCTGGGCATTCCAAGGGTTACCTGTAGTTCTTCATCTAGGGGTGAGACCCCTTGAGGTTTTACCCCTTCTGATTTTAGCATGTTTATTGATAGTGTCATTTTTTTCAGGTTTTGTTCAGGCAGTTATTTCTAAGAGAAACAGACTTCTTAGTATTCTGGCTCATACAAACTTTCTGTCCTCTTCTTCTCTGATGTTCCCTGAGCCATTGGTGCCAGAGTTGTGAAGTGTACCCATTGGAGTTTGGAATACCACTATCCATTGATCTTTGTATTGTGTCTACTTATGAATTTTTGCAATGGTCTTAATTTGCTGAAGAGAGAAGCTTTGTTGTTGTTGGTATTTTGTTGTTGTTGTTGTTTTGTTTTGTTTTGTTTTTCAAGACAGGGTTTCTCTGTGTTGATTTGGAGCCTGACTTGGAACTTGCTCTGTAGTCCATACTGGCCTCAAACTCATAGGGATCTTACCTCTGCCTCCTGAGTGTTGGGATTAAAGGTGTGCACCCCCATTGCCCAGCCAAGAGAAACTTTGTTTAGATGTGATAGCTAAAAATTATATATGATACACATAAGTGAATGGTTACATGCTTACACCTACATATAAATATATTTAAATAAAATTGTGACACTCTGGCTAGCAATGCTCTCTTTTAAGAACTATAGAATAACAAAAGCCCTATTATCCAGCAAGATAAACCTTTCTAGCCATTGGTCAGGGCAGATCAAGTAATTCTTAAAACATTAAAAACTATTGTTTTAGTCCTTAGTTGCCACTCAGAGGTTGAATGTAAGTTTCTATTCCTGAAGACTTTGCACACTTAGGATACAGGACCTAGATTATTAGATCTAGATCTATGTTGAAAGGATCCTTTTGTCATCTATCTACCATAGTGCCAGAAAGTACTAGGCACACTACCAAGGGATGGAAATAATTAATTTATAAGTAATTAATTTATAAATAATCCAACATAATTAGATATCCATAAAGGTACAATAGTGACTATCATATGTCTAAGTGGATTTAAGGCCCATTCAACATAAGAGAAAGCATGCTACATACCAGGAACCTGGCCAATTGCCTGAGGTGAGTGAGGTCAAGGATCTTAAAATAGAATCTATCCTCTGAAGAATATTAGCCATCACTTAACATTTCTGCTATATCAGTTTCAATAGCTGTATTTTGAAGCTTTGCTGTTGCTGTTTTTTGAAACATGAACTTCAGAATATATATGTATATATACATACACATATATATATTCCTAAAATAATATATCTCATTAGTAAAATCTTTATTCCTGCTGTTTGTTTTACTGTAGATTTGATCCAGAGTCTCCTATGTCCAAAGCTTTATTTCTGTCTGCCTTATGAAATCTCCTAAATATGAAGAATTTTAATAGAAAACCATAATATGTATTTTATCTAATTATTTTGATTATTTGTATTTCTATCCATTTTGAATAAAGGCAAGCAAGTTGCCTATTGTGCTACCTATACTTCATTAATATTTGTCCAGAATTAGCATAGATCTTCAGTGATTGAGTTCACCATGGAAATAATAGCTAGTCATCTACATTCATTTAAAGTTTCAAAGTTTATATCCATGTGATTTAAAGCACAAATTAATTCAAGTAACTTAATTATATGAATGTACATATAACATAAAATTTTTATTATCATTATATCATTACTATTTATAACCTTGAAGATTGATTTCTTTATATCTGTGCTAAGGATGGAATTCTGCTTTACTTGTATCTCATTATTTTTATAAAAATATATTTTAGATGTTTAAATCTACCTCAAGCATTTATTAAGAAGCTCTCTTTCAGTGTTGGAGATATGTCTCAGTGGTTCAAAGTGCTTACTGCCTTTCCAGAGGAGCTGTTTGGTACTGGTCTTCAGCTCACAGTTGACTGTTACTCTACCCCCTGGTGACCTGAAACACTCTTCTGGCCTCTGTGAGCATTTGTGAACACACACAGATACACAGACACATACACAAACACACACACACAGAGAGAGAGAGAGAGAGAGAGAGAGAGAGAGAGAGAGAGAGAGAGAGAAGAGGAGGAAGGGAAAGAGAAAAACAGTTAACTAATTCTTTGTTCTCAAGTTAGTACTTATTTTGGTCAAATCATCCTGAAAAATATTGACAAGTCTCTATTATGTACTTGTTTTGTCTGAAGGCACAAATCACTACAAAAGCTATAGTTGTCTCTATGAGAAACAAGCAGGAATTAGTTTTTAGAACGTCAAACTTAAACTCACAGCAAGAAAGTTATTGTTTATTTTGTCTTTCCCACTAAAGAGAAGATTGATTTTATCCTACTAGGGTGTAAAAGTAGGATTGCAAGGAATTTAAGTATTATCTACCAGATGTTGACTCCACTAAGCTATCTTTTTGGCTTATGTTAGGGGCTTTTGATCACAGTTTTCTGATAGTAAACAAATGGCACAGCATCTCTACCTCTAATTCTAACCGATAAGCCTCAGTCCCAGGGAAGCCAGAGTAGACATCAGCATGAAAGCTTGGGGAAGAAACTCCAATCCTTCTACACCATTAAACAGTGGCTCACACACAGGGCATCGAGGTATGCACACCCTGCTAGGAGGCCAGGACGAGGAGCTTTCTGTTTGACATTAGTCATAGACATGCTTCAGTGACCTTCATCAGTTCACAGAGTTAATGCCAGCTTATTGATGACTTAGCTACAAGCTGTTGTGAAATAGAGGCATGGCATGGTAGATCAAAGGGGCATTACAGGGGCATGAGGTCCTAAGCTTCCTATGCCTTGCCTACTGTAACTAATTCAACTCCAGCTGGATATTGGTACCATATAATTATAGCAAAAATGAAAGGTTTAGATGAAACTTAAATTTAAATACATAAGAAAATATGCACCCTCATATATTTTGATGAACTTTAGATATAATTTGGTGTGCTTTAATTTTGTTGTTTCAAATGTCCCCCACCTTGGGCAATGGTAGTAAACCACTGCTCACCTAGAGTGAGCACCTGGTTTGCTCTTGGCTCTCCTAACCACCAATCATGCAAACTCAGGGAAATCAAATAGCTTATGTCTTCCACTTATCTGATTAACATGAAGACAAAAGAAACCTTTGCTGCACAAACTTACCCTGTGAAGTCACACTCTTCATATTTGTATCCAATAGACTTATTTACATTTGATAACCTAATTATCAGTGAGGACCTGGGAGGCTGAGCTGGCTAAAAAGGGTGAAGACTGAGACTGGAAATATAGATAAGATAAAGTGGTTTGTTGGTGAGCCACTACTTGCTGGCCATGTCCACATACTAAGTCATTTTGACAGCCCTTTTAAGGGGACATACTGCTTCACTACAAGAGAACTAATTTCGTTGGGCAGCCCATAGCAACATTGTTAGTTCTCTCATTAAGTCTCCAGTAGAGGGATAAAAAGAACCACTGAGAAATAAGCCTGAATAGGCCATTAGACTTTACCACATCATTTTTTAAAGGCATGATTATAACATTTGTTATAACAAAATGAAAATAGAAACAATCAATATATTTGGAAATAACGGTGTGAATTTTGTAAATAAGGATGCTGTCCTGTCTCTCTGTCAGTGAATTCTGTATATCTTGTGGAAATTCAAAACATACTTCTTATCCCAAGTGAATTAGAAAAAGTTTATTCTTAACCCAAATAGGAATGAGCAACTTACTCTGTCTAATGCGAAATGACTTTATAATGTTGATCCTTTTTAGAAAGAGAAATTTAAAAAAAGAAAATTTCAATATATTGAAGAAACATCACATAGGTAAGATATAGCAAAGTGGAGAATTCTCAACTACAGGTCTCAGAATCTTACATTCTTAGCTTTTGCCTTGGTGAAAGCCAGTGGTTTGTTCAGGTAGTGCCACAAGGAAGTAAGTAAGGAATGACTGTCAAAGATTGAGGGATTCAAAAATAGACCAGGATGATTTGGCTCTGGATCTGCATAAACTTATCATAATAACAAAGTTTTATCTTTCAATTAGCCTTGTAGAAGCTTTGCATGAGTTTGTTCCTTGGTTGGGTGGAAAGATCAGTTCACAGAAGATGGCTTTCATGACCCTGGGAAACTATTCAAAGCTACTGAGTAGCTGTTTCAGCTCTGAGTTGCCACCTAATATGATGCTTCAAGAGAAAATCGCCCTCCAGTCAGAGTGGTAGAATGAGATAAACTGCATCTGCTCTAGGCACAGAACTAATTGATTTCCATGTATGTATTTGGACATAATTCTGTGTCAAACTGTTTTATTAACATGGTATGCCAGAGGTACAGATGAAGCTATAAACTTTTTTTATGTTCAAAAAGGGAAATTGAGACAGGTTAACATGACATCTGGTACAAGAATTAATATCTGTTGATAACCAATATAAGTCTTTCCTCAGAAGCACACATGTGCTAAAAGTGAACATTCCTCCTCCTCTTTTTGACCTTCCAATAAATTTGCTAAACGGTTTCTGTTGATGGGCTGTAGTAAGGAGCTGCAGGTTGCATTCTGCCACCCAGCTCCTGCCACTGGCTAGCTTTACCAGAAATAACAACACACAAATTGTATTCATTTAAACACTGCTTGGCCCATTATATCTAGCCTCTTCTCAGCTAACTCTCACACCTGGACTAGCCCATTTCTA
>NW_004949107.1:1092945-1094171 GCF_000317375.1 Microtus ochrogaster
ATCTCTTTTCCAAAGTATCATATCCTTAGATCCAAATTCTGAAATCAAGGTATTTTCAAAATATCTATTTTGGATTAGTTCAGCAGCATTTATAAACAAATATCTTTTAGCAGCTGTTGCTCTTTCCTCAGCATTCAAACAATTCAAAGAGAGCATAATAGCATACAGTATCAAAATTCTCTGTTTATTTTCCATCTTTGTATGGCTTTATTTTAATCTCTATTTCATTTCTTTTTACTTTTATTTTATATTCTCTGTATATCTTTGACCTGGAATAACTCTGTGCACCAGGCTGTCCTTGAACTCTCAGAGATCTGCCTGACTCTGCCTCCCAGGCATTCGGGATTAAAGGCATGTTCTACCACACCTTGAAGTCACAGATTCAACATTTTTCTGCCTCCCAAGTGTTAGGATTAAAGGTGTGTACTACCACACCCAACTGCTTTCTTTCTTCCTTTTTTTTTTACTTTTAAGAACTTTAACATTTAGCCTGCATATATTTTTAACATACTGTAAATCATTTAAATATTTTCTGTGACTTTGAATCTTTCTTTTACTGTATATGTCTCTTTTTTGACCACATTAGTCTTTAATTTACCAAGCAATATCAGTAGGACTAAAGCCGTGGCTTTGACTGCTGTATCCAGCTCATTCTTTAACTTTCTAGCCTCATGGTGGAGATACTGTTTGTAGCCATGTTTACCACCACAATTCTATGGCATTTTAAGGTCCCTGCCAGCAAGGAAACTGCAGCATTCTGTCCACAGACAACACTCAAGTCCTCTCTCTGTAGTCGGCCCTCCTGCCTCAAACAGTCAGAGTTTGCCCTGGTAGGATGGCCCAGAAATCCGGCATTTTAAATCAGTGCAGCTTTTTTCCTGCTATGGCTGAAAACCGAAAAGCACGTGTTCAGCTTTTTGACAACACCATTTAAGTGTTTCGTGGCAGGACTTCTTAAAAGAGCTGCAGGGTTTTGCAGCTAAAGCTGAGTCAGGAAGCCTCTCTTAGCTGAAAGCGCTTGCTTCTAGTAAGCAGAGCAGACCCAAGAAATTGTTGCTACCAAGAAAAAAAGCTATGCTGGGCGGTGGTGTCGCATGCCTTTAATCCCAGCACTTGGGAGGCAGAGGCAGGAGGATCTCTGTGAGTTCAAGGCCAGCCTGGTCTACAAAGGGAGTTCCAGAATAGCCTCCAAAGCTACAGAGAAACCCAGTCTCGAAAAACCAAAA
>NW_004949107.1:1094766-1108093 GCF_000317375.1 Microtus ochrogaster
ATGGGCTACTTTTTAAAGCAGTCTTCCTTGCATTGCACCTTCCTGCCAACGTAGTTGTTATAAATAATTATATCAGCTCTGAAATATCTAATAAATCTGAAAGAGTGCTTTGTACTATGGTTTACCAATGATGGAGCCATCATGTTGCATGATTCAGCTACATGATATAGTATTATTTCTTCATTCATCTCTTTCCTTTGACTTTCTCCTGGATCCCAGTATTATCATAGGCTTACATTTCAATATAAAATATCTGAGATTTGTCAAATTTATTTTAATTTTCACTTCTTATGCTGTTTTTACTTTATGATGAAAGTCATAAAATGCACAGAATATATGTGATCTGCATGTATCTATGCAGTATTTATAATTTCACATTTCTTCTGAAGATGGCCATTCCTGGATAAGATGTAAAATTTTGATGTGCAGTAAAAATATTAAAAAAATGTTTGTCTGAATAGATATCTAGCTTTGTTCAAATGTCTAGCTTTCACAAATGATCTAATATGCCCAATCCAGATGTTGGATAGTTCCATTCAGCAAAATTCACAATATTATGCATTTTTATGGTCAACACAAATAGCCTTTTCCCTGATCATTGTTGTTTGGCTAGGTCTCTGTCATGTATTCATAGAAAAAAGAAAAAGTCAATACATTTTCCTGTCACTTTTGTGAATCTGTATTACTCTATGTAACAAATGTGGATCTCAGGCAGCATGTCCATTCACGGTTGCTTGTTAGTTTAGAATACTTTGCTTCATGAGAAAGGGGGTCAAAGCACATGGTGGAAGTATATATGTTCTGTGGGGGTAGCTATGAATACAGTTCCATATTTGTATGCTTCCAAGTGTCCATGGAAATGAAAAATCAACCAAATACAAGTACCTACATATTTTATCAAATCATCGGTTATTGAAAACTTCATTTCCAGTATATTTGGCGTAACATAAAGTACATTCTTTACTGTCCAGAGGAACTAGTTTTCTAAGTTCAGTCATTACCTCTTGCTCTCATCAGCTGAGGAATTAACTTAGATTCTGTCTAACTAGGAGTGTGCACACTCATCCTCTATGTTTGTTCCAGGCAGAGGCTGAAGGGATGGAGGATTTCTTCTTTTTTCAATTAAGTGCCAAGCAGATTGCTGACGAGCATCTGAAAATCAATCACAGTACAAAGCACATGGAGGGAGCCTGTTATCTTCCAAGATTGCAATTCAAGGGTTGAGAATTCCATTTTGTGTCAGCCAGAAAGTTTGGGTGAACTCAGTATCTTTTACAGTTTATAGGTCCAAATAAAAGTGCACTTTTAGGAAGAGCCCATCTTATAAAGCAAGGCAGAGCAAGGCTTTTATGCATTAGATTCTGTAATTATTTTAATGAAATTAAAATCTTCTAGCAGAAATACAGCAATTTTACTGAAGTCTGATAATTTCAAAAAATCAAATTAATTAAAATCTTTTACCCATCAGTAAGATAAAAAACAGTTATATTTGAAAGAAGGAAATGAAATACAGGTAATTGGATTATAGACACTAAATGCCATGGCATAGACATTTCTAAACACAATAGCAGAGACAATGTTAAGGAGTTTTCAGGAATGTAAGAAACCAAAGGATGGATTCAGGGATACTATATTTCTTTTAGAAATCATCACAATTGCTTCTAATTTGAACATGTAGCTCAAATCATGAATTTGTATCTGCTCTCTGTCTCTTTGATTCTGGGAAATTTTACTATACATTTGCATCTGGTTTATCTATAAAATGAGTTGAAAACTAGAAATGGATAGGACTTTTCAAGCAGACTATGCAAGTTTATATCAATCAAATCCTTAGAAGAAGGAGTGTTATTAAGCAGAGTGAAGTTGACATCAAAGTGATTTCTATGAGGGGAAAGACTTGCCCCTGCCTCCTCCCTGCATAGTCCCTCTATGACTGTTTTAATCACTATGGAGAAAAATTGTTCAATGCAAGGTCTCTGCAAAATTAGTCAGAACAGTAAAAGCTTTCTACAAGAAGATAATCCATAGATCTATTCCAGAGAAAATGTTGGGCACTGAAGACACTCCACATGGAGCTCGTTTTCTTATAAGCAAAACGGGCCAGTGGGCAAGGAACTGCCCCTGCATTGACCACTGAAAAAAAAATCCATGAGTGCTGTGGAACAATAGTTTGTGCTTTGTAAAGATTTCTCACTTGTATCTTAATAAAATGCTGATTGACCAGTAGCCAGGCAGAAAGTATAGCGGGGAGACCAGGCAGGAAGTAGAGGTAGGGCAATGAGAACAGGAGAATTCTGGGAAGAGGAAATGTCAGTCTGCAGTAATCACACAGATACAGAGGAAGCACTATGAGAAGTCCTTGCTTATAAAAGGTACCAAGCCATGTGGCTAACACTGACAAGAATTATGGACTAATATAAGTTATAAAAGTAAATAAGAAGCCTGAGCTATTAGAGCAATCAGTTTATGATAAATGTAGACCTCTGTGTGGTTCTTTGGAACTAAATGGCTGAGGGACTGGGTGGGACCAAAACCTTCTACTACATATGGTGTCAAGACTGGACAAGCAGGATACAAAGAAAAAGACAGCCAACCTTTCCAAGACAGGGTGAGATGATTTTTAAATTTTCCTGCCTCTGAAAATGATCTGTCTGCTACTCTAGGCCTTAGCCTAAGTTGGTTGCCCCAGTGTTGCAAATGAGATTTTGGATAATTGCCCAGTCTCTGTTATTTCTTGAACCTTTTGGAAGTTGCTTGATTGTACTTCCTATTTATTCAAGTTATATTATTTTCATTCTCAGGTCTTTGATGCTGTTGAAGATTAGATAATCATAGTTACTTTTCCCTCATGACTAATATAAAACTTAGACTCCTTAGGATAGGATAACTATTAAAACATTTAGCATATGTTCCTTGCTTGATATTGTTTATTCTGATTGTAATTCTAATTTTATACTTGATATTTGTTATTATTGTATATAGTTTTGTATTGGGCTTGGAACTCTCTTATTTAGACCAAAGGGGAAGTGCTATAGGGACTGCTTCAGCCAATGACCTTTGGAATGCTAGCACACTTTGGGCATGGTCTCATGTACTATAAGTGCAGAAATAGGAGCATGCATGAGCCCCTTGGCTGCTGGATTCAATTCTAGTTCCCCACATACCCAGAGGACTGTGGATCTCTACTCTTTCTGTGAGCATGCTCCCAAATAAAGAAACCTGTGTTATATTCAATTAAAAAAAGAAAAAGAAGACACTTTATATTCCCAACTTAGACATCAACTGTTTAAATAAAGTCCTAGGCATATTTTATATAATATGTAGATAATAAAGGTTCTCATTGTAAAAATTTAGATAAATATAAACTATGAATCTATTAAATTCATGAGAACAGATTTTCTAATATTTTTTTCTTCCTTTACATATTCTACATAGTTTGGGGGAATAGATTTTGTCTTTTTTTTTTTTCATAAGAACATAGATCTAATCCAGAAAAATGGCTCTTCACAGTAGATACGTCTAGAGAAGGAAAAATATCCGATACCATAAAGGTATTAACTGCCCCTGGGATCATAGGCTGTAATGCTTTCTATTCTCTGGTCTATTATTCTTATAAATATGAGAAAAAGTTATTAAAAACCCTGTAATATGAACCTATGATGCATCCTATAACAACCATGTGTACATTCTGTTGGTAGTCAAGAATGTTGTTCCCTAAAGTAAAGAAATTGCAGGGCTGGAGAGATGGTTCAGCTACAAGTTGTCTGAAGCTCCTCTGGCATCTGTGGGAAATAAAAATAAATTTAAGAAAAGGATAATCGGAATTGGAAATTAAAGGCCCTAGATGACATGACTATGGCATGTTGGATAGAACAGTGATCATGAAGCAAAAACCAGTTTTCTTTATTGATATGAGACTAAGAAAAGCAGATCTAAATAAGAATTGGTGAACAAGCTGGAGAGTTGTCATAGTTTAAACAAAGACCCATATGTTAAAAAACAAATGTGATCCCCAGCTTGAGGCTTTAGAAAAGTAGAGGTCTTTAAGAGGACCTGTTCAACAGAAGATCCCTCCATAAAAGAAATTTTGCTACCCTGGTCTCTTTTTTCCGTCTCCTTCATGTTCCAGCCTTCTAACCTGTCACATATTCCCTCTGCCATGTGTCACCACCGATCCATAAGAACAGACCCATACCACCCTGGACTGAAAACCCTACTACTTTTAAGTAAACTTTATTTCCTTTGGAGTAGTTATTAAAGGTCTTTATTACAGAAACAGACAGAAGAGAAAGGACTTTGGCAGCTACATATTAGGAAGGGTGGTTATGTCAGAGTGCACACTGTCATCTCAGGCCACTCAGTGTCTCTAGTTTAGGGGAAAAGAAAGTCTCATCAAGCCTCCGGGGTATCAGAGCTGTAGTAGAAGAAAATGGTGTTAGAATTTAACAAACAAAATCTTCAAGTTTTCACCACTTAAGGTACATCTAATATGGGGCATTTTTCTCATATGAATTAGTTCATTTTAGAACTCTCAGAAACAGCTGAGTTCAGAGTATTTTAATAGCAATTCCTTTTCCCCTATATCCTACACCATAATATTTCATATATTATGTGGGATGTCCTTCTATATATGTGTGGGTTTTTTTTTTTGATAAATAAGGATGGTTTGGCCAATGGCTTAGCATAGTAAATCTAGACAGGAAGTCTAAACAAAGATAAAAATAAAAGGAATAGGGAGGTAGAATCTGGGAGATGCCAGTAGCTTCAGGAGAAGAAAGGTGTAAGGTAATGCCATAGCCATGTGGCAATATCTAGATTAATAGAAAAGCATTAATTTAAGATGTAAGAGCTAGCTGATAATAAGTCTGAGCTATAGGGCAAGGAGTTTGTTATTAATATTAAGCACCAAAGTGATTATTCATGAACTAGTGGGCAGCAAAGAAATCTTCAGTTACATATGTAGAGTTTGAGTTTATCAAGGTTTTTCCATCTGGTTGAGAAGGTGGTTTTAGCTCTTGAAAAGGACATTTAACTCTCAGTGACAGTGACTTGTCCACTTTGTTTTCTGTTATATGCTAGGGATATTTGGTGCAACCAATATCCAGAATCACCAAAAACAACTGATATTAGTAAATTCCACAACATGTTTCTTTACAACACATCAAAACTAAGTATAAATAACTATGCTTTGCTTTAAAATGAGTACCATTAGAGCATTCTGGCTTCTTGACACACAAGCCCTTCGAGTGGGAGGTTTTCTATGCGCTATCATGTCACAGAAACTACTCAGCAATAACATAAAACTTGATGATTACAGTGATGGCTCAAACACTTTATTCCTCTTACTCCGCTGCATCTTAAATTAAGGAAATTTTTATGTTTTAGATATGATTCTAAAAAATGCCTTCATCCCTAACTCCCAAATCTGAGGGATATGAATCACTAAATAATGGATTGAAGGTATCTTTTAGGTAACCACTATATATACATTACTGTAGCATACATTCCCAAATACCCATTCATTTATGTAAGTAAATAATTTAACCTTTAGTTGATAGAATATGGAAAAGAAATATTTGGGGTTTCTTAAACAAAAATTCCCAGAATTTGGATGGAAAATTTCCTCACAATTTTATAGATATGTATAAATGTATTTATATAATTATATATTTATAAACATATAGTTTATATATAAATAAGTATGCATATATCTGCCCTCAAAGTACTTTTTGTGCTTTTGAGGACCACGACTTCTACAAGATTACTTCCTTTGTAAGTTAACTGGGTTTAGTTTCATAAATTTTATATGTAGTGTAGGTTGCTTCTTTCAGATTATTCCTCATGTAATAATCACCAAGATTATACATATACACATCCACAGCAACACCGTCACCTCCATCTACTTAGAAATTTTCTCCAAGAAACAGAATTAAATTAATGAGAAGAATTACCAAGTTTAATATTGGTATAAATTGGATTTTTTCTTTTAAAAAGAAAACCTTTTTTATCTCATATGTTATATTCTTACTACTGTTTCCCCTCCATCCACTCATCCCAGTCACACATCTCCCCTATCCTTTTCAGATCCACTCTTCTGCCTCCTCTGTTTCCTTTCAGAAAACAGCAGACCTCCCAGGTTTATCAACCAAATAGAATGCAACAAGTTACAGTAAGACTGGGCACACCCTATTATGTCAAGGCTGAATGAGGCAACCCAGTAGGATAGAAAGGGTATACACAACAGGCTAAAGAATCAGAGACAACTTCCACTCTCACTGTTAGGAATTTTACAAGAATACCAAAAGCGTCACAAGTATAATGTATATACAGAGAACTTAGTTCAGACAATGTAGACTTCAGCCTCTGTCAGCCCCTATTAATCCTGCTTAGTTAATTCTGTGGGCCTTGTTCTCATTGTATCATCAACCACGGTAGCTCCTACACTATTTCCTCCCTTCTTACAAGGCATTCCCTGAGCTCCGCCCAAGGTTTGGCTGTGGGTCTCTGCTTCTGCTCCTATCAGTTGCTACTTGTAGCCTCTCTGGTGATGATTATGCTGTGCTCTAGTCTGCAATTATAGGAGCATATCATTAGAAGTAATAATTTCATCGACTTTTTGCCAGTCACGTTTGGTTCTATCAGGGGTCTCTGGGCTATCCAGCCTCTGGATCCTGACCATTCATGCAGTATCAATTACAGGCTCCTTCTCATAGTATAATATTCATGTTGGACCAGCCATTGGTCCACCATTGCACCACCATTATCCCATCATATCTTGCAGCCAGGATGTATTATAGTTTGATGGCTCATTAGCTGAGTTGATGTTACAGTCCCACCAGTGGAAGCCTTGCCTGATTACAAAAGGAGGCCAATTTAGGCTCCATTTCCCCATTACTAGGAGTCTTCCAAAGAATCACCCTTGTTAATTTCCAGAAATTTCCATTGTACTAGATTTCCATATTTCCCCCCAATTCCAGCCATTTCTATAAGTATTTCCCTCTATATTCCCCCACTTGATCACTCCTGTTCCCATTACAATTTCAAATAGTGATAGTTACCCTATGACTATGGTGGTAGAAATAGATGGATCCCTGGGATTCACTGGTCAGCCAATCTAACATATTGGTGAAATCCATAGCAATGGTAGACCATTTCTCAAAAAAAAAACCCAAGGTGGATAAAAAGGTGTGCTAAAAAGGTTTTATCATCAAAATCAGTGAAAATAAAGCAAGGAGATGAACTGGAAAGCAGAAAGAGAAAAAAATGTAACAGAAAAATGAAAGGTAATAATGAAAACAGAAGGGTGTTAAATAATTTTCTATCAATGAATTATCATAATAAGATGAGGATATATTTCTGTTGATAAATTTCTGCTGAGATATGAAATTCTCAAATAGTGTAATTTTGAATCTGTTTCAGAATTCTCTAGATTGCCAAGAAACTATCAACTCTCAAAATAAATGAAAAATGGGGTGAAAACAGTATAGATTGTTTTTTGTTTTATGAGTGTAGCCCATAAGGAAAACAGTAAATAGAATCCTCCATTAAAGATAGGATTATCATTTTACAAGTGTCAGAAACTTTGCGTAGCCCGTGCATGGTGCTGGGTTTGAGTCATTATTATCAATAGCATAAATTAATTTGCAAGATGAAAAGCTCAATGAAATGAAAAAGACCCATAGAGAGAAATGCTGCATGACTTCTCTTGCGTGTGTATTCTAAAGGGTTAGACTCATAAAAGGGGTCGACTGACAGTTATAAATGGTTCTGGAGGGAAGCAGACAGGATTGAGAAATACAGTCTGTTACCAGACAACTAGAAAATCAGCTGGCTCCTTGAATGGAATTGACCATGGCTAGGGATGTGGCCTCCAGATCATTTTCTAAAATGACTCAGTGGAAATGAGGTGAACAGCTATGGAATCTTTTAAGGAAACCAGGACAACAGGGAAGGAGAGTAGGCCTTGTGACAAGGAGGTGAGCAAAAGACTTGTCACACTAAATGTCTCTCTGTTGAGGTTTTTTCTTTATCTGCGTGGGCATAAAAGCTGTTTGCCCAAATGTAGAAGGAAAAAGTAAAAATTGAAATCTATTCCAGCCAACATAGAAAAAATCAAATTGCATGGTGATTGCATTGGTTTTAACGATGTAGTCAATAAAAGCTCTTTATATGCTTCAAAGTTCAGGATGATGTTTAAGATAGAATATAGCTAACTGATTTCATCACTAGACCTTTATTTACTTTTTAACTTTTGTTAGCTTTGGGCCAGGAAGGAACAACTAATTGTTTTCACGGACATTAGTTTATCCTTTAGCTTTGTGCCCAGTGTAAAGCCCCAAGCTGTTGTTCGTTTCATATTTGTATAAGTAATAAGCGGTTTGAAGATTGTTTGCAGAAATTCTGGCACTAAAAATTTCATGCTGTCTTCTTGATATTCTGCCTCTTCTCCCAGGGCTATTTCTTACCTTTGCTTACAAAACCTTGCTATACGATGAGTCAGAACTAAGTAACTAATATGCCATCTGTGTCTCTCGTTGATAATAATGCATTATGCACTCAGAATTTGCTCAAAGAGTAATCTCAAGTGCTTTCAACACATGAGCAATATAATTAGAGTAGGTATATCTACTCAGGGCTAGGTAACCCATTGCGTTTCATAGACTCTGAACTGCTTAAACTCTGAAGTAGAATTTGTCCACATTCAGAACTGTGAACAATAAATTTCTATTAGATTCAACCTTTCTATTTGGTGAGATTTTGTTATAGTATTTGAGCTGAATATGGCAGAAAATTAATGCTGACAGGTCATGCGCTCCTGCTAAAACCAAGGACACAGTTTGGAAATTGAGTGGTGAGTGAGGTCAAGGAGTTTTGAAGCGCTTGATGCAATAAGACTCCATTGTTTTGTGTAGAATAAAGGGAAAAACAGTGAGATATGAAAAGAAAAGTGTCTTAAGAGAAACTGTCTTCTGAGAGAGTAACTTCATGGTCAAGGGCAGAATGTTGTAGAAAACAGAGAGAGAAAAAGCCATTGTTCTGAGACCACAACCAGAAAGGAAGATCATGCTGTTGAACAATGAACAAATTCCCACTTTGTTGGGAAGTGCAAACCACTGGAGTGATTGTGTTTGGGCCTTTCTGATTCTTACAAGGTTGAAGTCAGATATTTGGGTGAAAAAAAACATTGAACATATTGAACAATATGTTAAAAGGGAATGCACTATTACTCTCAGTTGTGAGAAACACATGAGTGAAGAGAGAAAGGATTTAAAGTCTATATAACTAAAGAACTTACGTTTGAATAAGAATGTCAATATTTTAGCCCAATTGCCATTTGAGAATGTAGTTGTCTTGAGTATCCACGATAGTGGAAAAATAAACCTATGTCATTCAGGGACTATTGGAATCTGCTGGCAGTTTGCTAAAAGGAGCAGAACTACAAGAATCTACCCCGTGACAAAGTCTTCATTGATGCAACCTTGATGGTGCAGTTGCAAGATTGGTGGTCCCTAGTTTAGATTCTGTCTGCAGCAGGATAATGGGGCATGGCTGTCTCCAGTTACATTTTTAGATAAAGCCAGGAGACCTGTGTGCAACAATTGAAAAATTGTCATAGGGGAGAAGTCACCTCCTTCATTGCAAAACCCATAGACCCACAGTAGGCATGAATGATGTCCAAGAAAGCCATGGACATGTTACTTGGGCACAGAGCTGTTACTGAGACAAACCAATATAGCATCTTTGCAGGTGAGCAAGGGGCCTAGAGCCACCCACTCCTGTTTTTTTTTTTAATCTTTAATGACTTGTTACACTTACTACTTGAGCTCTTCCTCTTTAAATATAAAATTCAAATGCCTCTTCTTTGATAAAATATTCAACTGGTTTTTTAATAATTTTACTTCTTTGCCTTTTTTTAACTTTCTGTTTTCAGACAATTTTCTGAGAAATTCTTTGACCAGTACTCTACAATAGCTTCAGAGATAAAATTTTGTGTTAAGACATTATAAAATCTAACATCAGCCATTTTCAGGGGTCTATTTCTAAGGTATTAGTTGTGCTAATCTTACAATAAAAAAGAATTCCCCAAAGTTTCATCTTACAAAATGATCTCTGCACTGAAAAGTCAGCAGCTTCTCATCTCCTACTAGTCCTCCCATCCCTGGTGACCACCAATCTAACTTTGTTTTCTGTGACTTCTCAATATTTTAAATTACACAAATAAATCAAGTAATAATACTTGTCTTCTTGCATCTGACTTATTTTACAAAGAATAATTATGCCCAAGTTTTTCATGTTGAAGCAAATCAATGTTTTCCCTTGGTTCTTATACTCTTCATTATAAACTTCACCAAATTGGGCATCACCATGGAAGCATACTTCTGAAAATATCTACGAGGGTGTTTCAAAGAGATTCATCCTGAAAATGGAGGGTAGCAATTCATGCACTGGGATGATAGACTGAATCAAAAATAAATGAAGAAAAAAAGAGAAGAAGGGAGAGAAGAAGGAAGGAAAAAGGAAAAAAAAGAAGGAAGAAAGAAAAAAGAAGGAAGAAAGAAAGGATGAAGGAAGGAAGGAGGAAGGAAGGAAGGAAGAAAGGAAGTAGGAAGGGAAGGAGGGAAGGAGGAAGGAAGGAAGAAAGGAAAGAAGAAAAAAAGAAAAGAAGGAAAGAAGGAAGAAAGGAAGAAAACAGCACCAGCATCCTACTTTCTAACTGTAGCTGTCTTGTGACCAACTGCATCAGACTCTTCTTTCCCTATCATGATGGACAGAATCTTCTCAAACTGTGAGCCAGACCAAATCTTTATTTAAGTTGCTTTAGAGAGCCATTTTGTTAAAGTAATGAAAAAATAACTGATACAGTATATACATATCAATTTTTCTTCAATTTATCCATTGGTTGACATTAACTATGCTTCTGCCACTTTCCACTATGAATAACAAAAAAGTTATAAGCATTTTTTTTTCCAAAAATTTGCTTTCAAATCTTTAAAAGATGTACAAAGTAGTGAGATTGCTAAATAATATGAAAATTCCATTTTTAGTTACTGCATCCATAGCTGCCAAAACATTTTATATAGAAAACAGCAGTTGACAGACACTTGCATAGCAACCAGCAGTTTACAATTTCTCCATATCATGAACAGTGCTTGTATTTTGTTCTTCATTTGGTCTCACTTTGGCAATGGCATCTTAACAGACATGAAGTCTTTATTATGATTTTGTTTTACCTTTATCATTTGATTGGTGAAGTTGATCATCTTTTTATTTTCCTACTTCAATTTGCATGTCTTCTTTGTTTAAATGTCTATTCAGATCATTTGTGCATTGTACATGAAGTTAGGTTTTTAATTAAATAATTAATTGACAAATTTAAAACCATATATATGTGTGTTTCTCTTCTTGTCCCTCTCTGACTGAATTTCCTTTTTCAACTTTTTCAAAGTCATGGGTTTCCTGGACTTCTTTCTTTCTGTGACTCATAATTAATTAGGATTATTTGTGTGAGAGTGGGTGGGAGGGTATTTACTGGAGCATGAGCAACTTACCAGTGGTGTAGCCACTGAAGGAAATGTCTTCCCTTCCCACTGTGCCCAACAGTTAACCTATCAGAGTTGCATAGCCTCATGAGCCCTCAACTATCTGTAACAGAGTGCTGGCAGACCCAGTTCTGTGCAGGTCTTGTGCAGGTGTCACAGCTGCTGAGAGTTCCTGAGTACAATGGTCATGTCATGTCCTAAAGACAACTTTCCAGTGCATTCTTCTCCATTCGCTGGCTCCTTCATTCTTTCTGTCTCCTTCCTCTTCTGTGATGCTTCTTAAGCTTTGGAGTGGGTGACATCGATTTCCCAATTAGGACTGAGCATTCAATAGTCATTTACTGTCAATACTTTTTAATCAGAGATGATGCTGTTGGGTAACCATGATGCACTGAAAGTGGAGGTTTCTCCAATCAAAGCTGAGAGTAGAACTTGTCTATAGGCATATGGATAAATATTCAGAATGCAGTATTGCAAGCATATGGATAAATATTCAGAATGCAGTATTGCAAGCGCAGCACGTCCATTCAATAAAACCACAGTAGTAAGTTCCCCTGTAGTAATGGCTAAGTTGAGTAGCCTCAACAGACTGTGTTGAGGTTGACAACATTAGGCAGGAATGCTTTCCTTGTGGAGCAGGCCTCAAGAACAATCAGAAAATAATAGATTATACCCTTAATAATCATACTACTGTACTGGTGCCATCATTCCTAGTAATTTGCTGGTGTAGCACAGATTTTAGCATTGGGTACAATTTTTGATAACTGCCCCTCCTCTCAGGCTGCACAGCACCATTCAGCACTGTGAAAGCTAGCCAACATAACGGAGGCTTAATTATCTCATATTTAAATATTGAGTTCTTTCTAAACAGATCATATGTCAATCTGAATGTCTATAGTTAGTGTTCAGTACCTTGAATATGTAATTTGTGGTTCTTAGATGACTCTGGGAAGAATAAAAGCCACTATCAATTAAATTATAAGAGTTTAATAACTGAAAAGTAGTCTTGTTATCTCTCATTATAATATTTTATTTTCATTTAATGTATTTTGCTTCACTTTGTCCCACAACATTGTTGACCAAGAATACACTAAAAACAATTTGGGCTTGTATGTAATCCTTGACTTTTGACAATTTCATCATAATGTAACATCCTTTTTGTGTTGCTGATGTTTTCTAACAGTGATTGTTTAAATTTATAAAGTAAATAATTTTTCCTTTTCTTTCCACATATCTGTCTTTGTATTTATATTTGACGTGAGTTTCCTATAGAAAACTTATGGTTTGGCCTTACAATTTTTATTCACATCTAATACTCTTTCCCTCCTAATAGATATGTAAAGTTAATCACTATATTCCATCAATAGAAAATTCAATAGTGAATTTTCTATGTAGCATATTCAAAACATTCTATTTTTGGAGTCATTCATTTTTTTTAATTTTATGCTTTGTCTATGTATATCTGAGCTTTTAATGTTTTCTTTTTCCTTTCTCTCTTCATCATAAGTTTTAAAAATGGTTACTGACTTCTCAGAATTCCAACTATATTTTCTGTGTCATCTGAGTTCTTTTTTGAATAACATTTTACTGTTTCCATGCAGTATAGAAACTTTATAACTATTCTTATTGCCTTCTGTACTTTATTGCATCAATTCCAAATATTACCATCATTCATGTCCAATGATTACCTAATATATATTAATATATACTCACAGTAAACTTACTCAGTTTTGTAGTAGAGCTGTGGGCCACTTCCCACATCCCAGCTCCTGGCCACCGGCTAGCTT
>NW_004949107.1:1109643-1114760 GCF_000317375.1 Microtus ochrogaster
TCCATAGCTTCTTTTAAAGCATCTCTGGTCTGACTTTCTGTATGCATGTTATTTTTGTTATATCCAGGTGCCCAGGTGCTGTTTGTTGAATGTGAAATGCTTCTTGTGGGATCCCACATCAGAGCACTTCATTCTCAGTAGATGGCATTGTGGTTGAGCCTGACTAGAGAAGTGGGGTATAGAAGATGACCTATCTTCCTGTTTTCTTTCTGCTTTCTAGCAGTGGAAGTGTATGTCCATTTGTCTCCTGTTGCTATGACTTCCTCACCACCAAGAATCCTATCCCTTCAGACCACTAGCCCCAAACTCCCATCATCTCTCTTATTGTTTCTTGTCAGCATTAAGACATGGCAATAGGGAAGTAATTTACCCCGTGTGAATGTGATTTTGTCCTTATTGTTTTGCACTCAGTTTTACTATCTGAACTACTGTGCTTTAAGCAGTCTGACCTGTAATTTCTGTGAAAGAGAAAACCCTTTGTAACAACATGGAAAATCACACACAATAACTAAAATAAGTTTTTAAAAATTTCTTTGAAGGATTGTTATTACTTATAAGTAGCAGTAATTATCATACAATGGTAATGGCAAACTTTCAAATTAGAAAAAGTAGTATCTCTAGCATTAATATTTAAAACAGTGCAAAATAATATTGCTTGTTAATATAATATGTTTTCTCCTTTCAATGTAATGTTTATTCTTAATGTATCTTATTTTACTACAATTTTTAGATACATGTTTGAATTCTTTTAAAAAATTAATTAATTTATTTATTTATTTTGCATCTGACTGCAATTTTCCCTCCCTTCGTACCTCCCATTCCCTCCCCCAACCTTCCACCCACACACCCCATATGCTCCTCTTCTGTGTCTGTTCAGAAAGGGGCAGACCTCTCATGGGTATCCACAAAACATGGCATATCAAGTTGCAATAAAACTAAACACTTCTCCATGTTTTAAGACTGGGCAAGAGGATCCAGTATGAGGAATAGGGTTCCAAAGGCTGTAAAAGAGCTTGAGACAGGCTGTGTTCCCACTGTTAGGAGTCCCACGATAGGACTAAGGTACATCTAACAGAAGGCTAATTTCCAAAATATATAAAAAGCACAGGAAACTATACATCAACAAACCAAATAATCCAATTTTAAAAAAGGGGTGTACAAATCTCAATAGAGAATTCTCAACAGAGAAATCCCAAATGGCCCAGAAACACTTGAGATGTTCAACATCCTCAGCCACCAAGGAATTGCAAATCAAACTGATTCTTTGATTCCATCTTACACCTGTCAGATGGCTGAAATCAAAAATGCAAGTGATAAGCTCATGCTGGATAGGATGTAGAGTAAGGAGAAAATTCATCCATTGCCTATGGGAGTACAAACTTGTACAGTCACTTTGGGAATAAGTATTGCGGTTTCTCAGAAAAGTGGAAATCAATCTACCACAAGACCCAGCTTGGCCATATACCCAAAGGTTGCTCAATTATAACCCAAGGAGACTTAGTCGACTATGTTCCAAGCAGCATTTTTTTTTGTAATAGCCAGAACCTAGAAACAACATAGATGTACCTTGACTGAGGAATGGATAAAGAAAATGTGGTACATTTACACAATGAAGTATTACTCAGATGTTAAAAAAAATAACATCATGAAATAGAAAGGCAAATGGACAGACCTTAAAAAATCATCTTGAGGTAACCCAACCAAGAGAGACGAACATGGTATGTACTCCCTCATAAGTGGATATTACATATAAAATAAGGATAACTGTGATGCAATTCACAGACCCAGAGAGACTAAGTAATAAAGGAGAACTCATGACAGGACACCCAGGTCTCCCTGGGAAGGGGAAATAGGAAGATTTCAGGTGGACTGAGGGGGTGGGTGGGGATGGGACCATGAGTGATTAGATTGTGTGGGAGAAAGGAAAAAGAGAGTACTGAAAAGACTACTGGAAAGGGGGGCAATTTTGGGGTCAGGTAAAAACCTTTCATAAGGGAATCTCCCAGGAATCTACAAGGAAGTCCCCAGCTTAGACTTCTAGCAAAAGCAGATAAGTATCCCGAACTGGCCAGCTCCTGGGACTAGGTTGGTATATAGCCCAGCTGTCATCAGAGAGGTGCCATCCAGCAACTGATGGAAACCGATGCAGATGCATAGCCAAACATTAGGTGGAGTTTGGGGAATCCTACAGAAGAGTAGGAGAAAGGATTGCAGAAGTCAGAGGAATCAAGAATGCCAGAAGAAAACCAATAGAATTAACTAATCTGGGATAATAAGGAGCTCACAGATACTGAACCCACAACCAGGGAGTCTGCATGGAACTGACCAAGGCACTTTGCATGTATATTACAGATTTTAATGTGACATTTAGATAAAGCTTAATTTTAGTGACTTTTTATAAATTCATTTTTAATTAAAAGATCTGACTTGGTATCATCTTCATTTTAAATAAGCATTGTGAAAAATGACATCAGGGAAATATGAATTCATCATAAATTGTGATAACTTAATTTTGAGAAATGTTTTCCTGCAGATGAACTGTTGCAGTGAGAAGAATATCATAGCATACTATAACACTCTATTTTATTAAATTAATTCAGATAAATATTAATTTATTTAGAACTCATGGGTATTATGGGATAATTTTTCTGAAATTACTTAATTCTTCATGAAATCTGACCTTTAGTTTAAATGTATATTTGTAAATGACACTTTAATACTGTTGCTTTTGGTGGCCATGTAAGAAATAAAAATGGGGGCCCAAGAGAAGCCAGCTGTTAAGAGCATTTGCTGCCCTTTGAAAGAACTCAGATACAATTCCCAGCACTCAGATGCAGTTCACAACTTCCTGTAATTCAAGTTCTATGAGTTCTTCCATGTATTTTTGGCATCCATTGGGTACTGCATACATAAGTGCATGACTGAACATGTAAGCAAAACATTCATAAGCATATAATAAAAATAATCAAATTTTTAAAAAGACTAAAAATGTAATGGGAAATAGTTTTTAATATTCTTGCATATTACAACTTCATGTTTATGGGTTTATTTTTGTAGCTTCTGAGAATATTCCACTACAAAATTATTTGCTATCAAGTGTCACAATTCCTAAAAACAATATGTATTTCTTAGATTATGAATATGTGGTTTAGAGTTCTTTATTACTTTTTTAATAGAGAGGACTTTGACCCTGAATACAGCAGTGCTCTCTGCTGATCCTGTTGCAGTGCACAGCTTGGTGCACAGACTCTGTTCTGCCACCTGCTCTCTGTAGCCCAGGGGAAAGCTCAGCTATCTGATGGATCTTCTCTACTACTGCCCATCATTCCTTTGGATTCCACTTACCAAACACAGGTTTAGAGATAAAAATACTAAAAATTTTGTGGTGGAAAATGAGCATTAAACCAATCACATGTTTGGAAGTATATTTCACAAAGGCTTAGAGGAAGAGTAAATCTCCAGTCAGTAAAAATAATCTAACTAGTTACAATCCCAGCTTGCATTTGCCAAGACTGGACTGGAACTGCTTCTATTGCTTAGTGGCAGTGTATGACTTGCCAAGTATTTTAATATGGCAAATGGAATTCTTTTGTTCCCCAACAATAGACAGTCTTGCTATTCTTCAAAATCCAACCTGCCCAAAAACTTCCCTTTGCCAAGAGTCTTATATTGCATGGTCGTGATGTATTTCTCCTATTGAATCAAAAGCTTGGCGGATTCTCAAGAAGACCTTGAGAAGTTGGAAAACATAAAGAAGGGTTACTGCTGCAATTCTTTAATCTTAATGCTATCAAAACAAATTTCAAAAATGAGGAAGCATTTTCCTCATTATTTAAGTATAATTTTATTTTGTTTTTTAGCTTTTTTTGAGTAACTAGATAACATTGGATGTGTCTGTGTGATGTAGATAATGTTCATTCTCTACTCAAGAAGTATATGATATTTGTGTCTATTTTCCATAATGGGAAAAGTCAAAATACTACTACTGTCAACAGGATATAAAAATTTTTTCTGACAAATAGTTGGAATACAGAGGTTCAATATCTGACTATATTATATTTCAGGGTCATTGAGAAGAACAAAGTACTACAGATTGGATAGTCTATAAAACAGATTTTATTTTCAGTTACAAAGATGGCATGTTTCACATTAAAATGGTTACTGAATTCTTCTGAGGCTTCTTACCTAGCTTGTAGAAGGCTGAGTTTAACACTGTTTCCATTTGAAGTCTATGTGCCTTTTACTTAACCACTGACCAAGGCATATATATGTATATATGTGTATGTCTGTATGTACACGTGTATCTATGTGTGGATATATGTATATATGTATATATATTTATACATATGTGTATGTAGATAGATGATAGATAGATAGATAGATAGATAGATAGATAGATAGATAGATAGATAGATAGATAGATAGATGATAGACAGAAACAGTGATACAGTGATTCAAAAACACTACCAAAGACCAAGATTATGTCACTTAAATCTAGGAGTAGCAAAATATACCAAACTGCTGGATTTCACATTGAACTCTCAAGGTTCATGACAAATTTATTCATCCCATTTTAGTAGATACCAAATTTTTTTATTAAAATATTTTTTCTCACATAGTATTTTCTGTGTATGGTCTCTTCTTACCCCACTTCTTCCCCCAATTCTTTTCTATCTTCTCTTTCATCCAGATTCACTCTCTATCTTTTATTAGAAAACAAACAGACTTCTAAAAGACAATAATATAATATATTATATACTATAATTATGTAATATGATAAAAACAGAAACTAACATATAATAAGAATCCTGACAAAAACATTTTCAGTCTGGGCAAGCTCGATTTTGTATTAAGGTCAAACAAAGCTTAAGTTCTCAAGATACCCCTCACCCTTTCTTCTTGGGTAGCTAATGCAGGCATTCTCTTCTGTAAGGACAAATATACAATATTTTGTTCTGCACAGGACAGTTATATGATATCCTGTTTTTCAAGAGCAAATACAGAACATCCTATAGAACATCTTAGACATTTTCTTCTTCTTCTTCTTCTTCTTCTTCTTCTTCTTCTTCTTCTTCTTCTTCTTCTTCTTCTTCTTCTTGATTTTTCAAGACAGGGTT
>NW_004949107.1:1114860-1147296 GCF_000317375.1 Microtus ochrogaster
TATATATATATATATATAAAATATGGACTTGGTGCCTGAGTTTTATTGGATCTAACAGATCTATCAGAACCCACAACAAACACATCATAATTGGGAAAAAACAATCAAATAAATAAAATAAAACAAACAAAAAAGAGAAAAAGAGGAAGGAGGAAGGAAGGAACAAAGGAAGAAAGAAAAGAAGGAAGGAAGGAAGGAAGGAAGGAAGGAAGGAAGGAAGGAAGGAGAAAAGAACCACGAAGAAGGAACAAGAAACAGAGACCCACTTATTCCCACACTAAGAAATCCCATAAAAATGCTAAACTGGAAGCCACAATATATACTCAGGAGACTGGATGCAGACCCATGCAAGCCTTGCCTGTGCATGTTGCTTTAGTCTCTGTGAGTTCATGTGAGCTTTGATCATGTTGGCTTAGAAGGCCTTGTTTTCTTAGTGTCCTCCACTTCCTCTGGCTTTTAATGTCTTTCTGACTTCTTCTCCTTGAGGGTTCCCTGAGCCCTAAGGGAAGGAATTAGATAGAGACATCACATTTAGGGTTGAGTATTCCATGCTCTCTTATTCTCTGCCTAATATTTGCATGTGAGTCTCTGTATCTGCTCACATTACCTGTAGAAAGGTTTCTCTGATGACAGTTGACCAAGGGACTGATATATGAGTGTTGCAAAATATCATTAATAGTCATTTTATTGCTATGTTTTGTTTGGTTTTTAGAACAGTAATATTTTATTTTTCCCAAGTCCCTGGGCTATCTAATCTCAGGTTATACCAAGGTAAAATTCCAAATTACATTCTGAAATTCAAGATAGACTTCTACTTGTGGGTGTGTGGTGAAAAAAAAAAAACTAAATTCTACACATCCTACTGAGGCCAAAGTCATAGAAGTCCTGTGTAGCAGTACAATTGGTGAATATATCTCCAATTATCTTTCTTTCAAGAGACCTTTCTAGAATAACCATTAACATCTCTATTTCACATGTAATGATCTGGAGATAATCTAGACAATTTCAAATATGCATCTCAAAATGCATGCAGCTTTTATCCATTATCAGACCTATGTTACCATTTTAAGTTTTTATTGCCAGAAGACCTCCCTCATTTCTTTGTACCTAAACCTGTACTATTTACATATGGCTATGACAATTAAGCACAATAGACTCGGAAGATAAAGAAAAGCAATTTCTTATCTCATAAATTTATAAGTTAGGACTCAAAAATGACATGTGTGCAGGGCTCTTGGTTGCTTCTTTGGAAGCTGTGCTTCTTGGATTATAGAAGATTGTCTTTTTATCATCTCATGTTTCCCTGAATATCTGTCTCTTCATTTCTCTTGTTATAAGAGCTCCAGTTGAATCAGATTATGGTGTAATCTATTGAAATCTGTTTTATATTAATAACTTTTAAAAAGACATATTAAAACAAAGTCATTTTTTTCTTGAGCTACAAAAACACATGAATTCCAATATACTAATTTGAAGAGAATACAATTCACCCCATAGCATTGTAATAATGTGAAAGGTCTACAAAGCTGTGCACAAAGCTATCCATGAAGCAGCCACAAAGCCATGCAGAAAGACATCCATAGTCATTCACTGAACCACTCACAAAGTCATCCAAAAGCATGCACATAGCCATTCATAAAACTGTCTGCCAGTTTCCCCTTCCTTCTTCCAATATTTATGCAATAGGGCCATTTTCTTTATGCTATGAAATGACAACTCTATTTCCTGTTATTATTTATTATCTAATTAATACAAATCTAAGATCAAAAGCAAAGGGAAAAGGTAAATAATCAATAAAACCTTTAAGTGGATTTCTAAAAGTCCAAGGATACTTCTATTATATCTTTTTGACCAGAACTTAGTTACATAGCCAATAGTCTTTAAGGCTTCTGAGAAATGGAGATTTTTTTTTGGAAGACTTTTATATTAATGGAAATATTCCCTCCTAAGGATTGAAGTTTGCTGTAAACTCTCAAGAAAGAATTTAACCCTTACATTCATTCTTACTGATTTAATATGTCACTTACATTGCCACACTTTGTGGAAGAGAAGATATGTCGTATATAAGGAGTCATACATCTTGCTTATGGTGATTGTTCTTAGGGCAGCAGATAGATATCATAAGGCACATTCATATCGCACTGGATAGTGTAAGGTGAGGTACATGGTGAAGAATCAGGGGGAAGGAAATCAGGAAGCTTTTGGGAATGATAGTATCAGACAAGTGATAGAACCCTAGCAAGAAGATAACAGGGGCACGACATTATTATCCTCTTCTGTGATTATTTTTACTATTATCATTAACCATTATTATTACTATTATTTAGGTATCCTAAGATGCCAAAGTACAATCTGGAGTTCAAAGACTACCATAGCTGATTGTGTTTTATTATCTTCATAACCGGCCACTTTTCCATCTTTGTACTGTGTCTGGGGAAGCTTCATGGATACAGTTAAGAATGAAGTTCAGAACATGAAAAGAGGTCATTTACTACCTATCGTTAACATCAGACTTGCTATAAGGTGTATCTTCCAGAAAGATTCTAAATGTAAAAGACTTCAGAAACCTGCTAATGAATGACCAACTGCCCCAACAATCTTCCCACTGACAATCATTTTTTTGTACTAAGGTTGCCTTCTTCCCACATAAGGTCTCTAGAAAATTTCAGCCCTGATCTGAAAAGTGTATCACTTACAATTAAATATTTTATATTCTGAGATGTGATGGTTCTTTAGTCTTGAAATGTACTACCAAGAAGATTTCTTTAAATATTTTGTTAAAACAGTGTTTCTTAATAACCAGTTGCTAAGAAATATTCATGATACCCCGTGCACTAAGTTTTTTGACAAATCTTTAAAGTAAGGTCAAATTAGTAAGTTTCAAAAAACTATAAGACCATAGATAAGGTGACTTATTTTTCAAAGAGAATATTACATTTTAATTCAGTGTTGCCCTATGAAATTATGGTACATGAATATATGTCTATAGCTAGCTATATGTAATATAATATGTATGCTAAAATATTCCTAATTCAGATTAAAATGAGTGACAAACTTCTATAACATGAACTTTTTTCAGATTTATTTTGTTTTTATATGGATGAGTATTTTGTTGGAATGTATATATGTGTATCAATTGTGTGCTTGCTACACTGGAAAATCAGAAGAAGATATAGAATTCCCTAGAAGTGAATCTAAATATGCTTGTGAAGTGTGATGTGGTACTGGGCACCAAACCTCAGTCCTATGAAAGTATAAGAACAGATCTCTTTGATTCTACACACAATATAAATATGTTTGCAAATGCCTAAACAATTGTGTTCTCTGAAATCTTTATTATTTTAAAAGGAAATTATTATTAAGGGGTAATTTTTAATGTTTCTCTTATTGAAATACAGTGTATATTTTCTTTCTATTAACATGGAATTTATGGGCAATGGATTTTTATTTTGGAGTGACACCACTATCAAATTTAAAGTTAACTATTTTCCATTTATGGCACAGAACTATTCAGATTAGGATTGTAAACCACTTTTCAGAGCTGTGTTTATTTTGCTTGATGAACAACACAACTGTTTTATTTTGTTTTAATGTAATGGGATAAAATTTGATGTAGAATAGTACCATGGCATAGCCATAATCTTCCACCTCAAACACACAAACGATATAAGTACCATATATAGCTATATACATATACGTTTAAGCATGCATTATGTTTGAGCTAAGCTGGATATAAAGAAATAGAAAAACCTAAAATAGAAATTAATATAATAACTTTAGCTTCTAGTGTCTCTGTGTTTGACATACAATCCTGCTTTGCTGGCTAAGCTTTCACATAAAAAGGCACTGAATTTAGAAAGTACAGTATGCCCCGATAGTCATTATCAAAATGCCTACTTTTGAGAGAGTTATATTCTCTACAAATAATATTTTTGGCAAAGCAGAACAAAATTAGTTTTTATTTGATTTGTTTCAAAATGTTTAAAAGCCAAGAGAGTCTAACCAATATATTGAATGAGTTTCATTTCCTCTATAAGCAAGCTCTGATATTCAGTTTTTGCATTGTTGGCATGAAATCACATACACAATAAAGTTATATTGTCCCAATCATACTGTGATGAGTAGCCTAATACTGTTTCTCGAAATAAAAATTCAGCTGTTGCCTCTGAAGTGAAATCACATACATTTTTAGTACCTTAATTCATAATTAGTTTGTCTGAAATGTCTCAATCAGAAGCTGCTTTCACCGTGCCCTGCTCAGCAGCGCTCTCGTGCAGGCTTTCCCTGGCCCTTCTGTTTAGTCTCTCTGCTCTCACTGTGCAGAGCTGAGTATAAATCACTTGGCTGCCTTCCCACCATGTAATGAATGTCTAGTATTAGGCACCAGTGTTTTAGCCTCTTTTGTTCTGTTTCTCTGGCACTTTTTTTTTCCTTTTCTTACAATTTGTTTCATGTTACCATGGGCTCTTTACCCCCATATAGCTACAAGGAGTTAGTGAGTTGGACTGGAGGGGGGGAGGGGGGCTCCTATCCTACTGATATTTTACTAATTTGAACCAAGCCTGGGTGTACAAAAGCGACTCTACTGTCATTGATTTAGAGGCTTTGAACAAGTGACTTTAGTCATCTCAATACCCTTGCCTGTGAAAGTGGGATTCTGAAATGTCTTACTTAATGGCTCCTTGGTTAATATTTATCTCATCAGAAAATAACGAAGGAACAGAAACGCGGAGATTATTTTTTTCTTCTATGAATAAAGAATACATATTTGCATAGTAGAAAGAATGCTGCCAACATATGTCATAATCATAAAGTTAGGACTTCATGTAGCCTGGGAAGAACCTGTGTAATTCACCGAGTCATCCCATGTAACTAACTACCTTGGCATGTACAGCAGTCAACTGACTTACCAGCTGAAGCAGTCTGTAGGAAGGGGAGGGCCTATTGTAGTTACTTTGACATCTTTCCTGTTTATCAAGATAGTTTTCTTAGCCCGTTTTGTGCAAAATCTTGCTTTGAAACATGAATATCAAGTCATTATTGTTTAACAGAAAATAATCATGTTTAAATCTCTTGTATCATAATAACATTACCAAAAATAAGCTAATAGTTGTTGATGGCAACTGTGGGAAAGAGTGCCGGTTTTCTTCAGAGATGCAGCTCTGGTTTGGTTGTTCGTGCTACACAGATGGCCCTACACTAGCTATGGATGAACTTGCAGTTCTAAATTAACTAAGTGCTTCTTAGAAAGTACATCAAGTGAAAGAGAGAGGTGATGGGATGTCTTAGGAGTTTGGAAGAGAAAGTGGGTGAAGAGGTCAGATTGGAACAAAGAACATTGTATTGTGTGGAATTTTCAAAGAATGAGTAAAGTAGCTTTTCTGAAAGAATAATGCTAAGATAAAGTAAAAGGAGGTGAGGAACTATGACACTAGACAACTCATTAGCCTCTGAAGTTTGCCATCTGTAAAGTCCCACACACTTTTCTAAAGTAGTTTCAGTAGGAACTACTCGCAGACATCCTTATCATTCCCATGGTTTGCTAAGCGAATGAATACTTTGTAAGCAGTATGTCAAATAAATTGACTGAACATATTACTTAAAGCCAGCAAAACTAAATATCATTAAATTCCAGATTCTATTTTAACATGTTAGATGCGCTCAGCACTGCTTTATAAAATTATTTATTTTACATCCTGACCACAATTTTCACTCCCTCCTCTCCTTCCATTCCCTCCCACAACCTCCCCTCTGTACACCCCCCCCATCTAATCCTCCATCATTTCTACTCAGAAAACAGCAGTTCTCACATGGATTTCAGCCAGTCATGAAATATCAAGTTGCAGGAACATAAGGCACCACCTTTCTTATTAAGACTAGATGAGACAACCCAGTAGGAGAAGTAGATCCTCAAAACAGGATTCAGAGACAGTCCCTACTCTCACTGCTAGGAGTCCTCCATTAAGACCAAGCTACACAACTGTCATATGTGCAGAAGGCTTGGGTCATTCTCTTTTACACTCCCTGGTTTTATGTTGTGTCCCTGTGAACTCCTATGAGCACAGTTCAGTTAATTCTGTGGGTTGTCTTGTGATGTCCTTGACCCCTCTTGCTCCTGCTATTCCTCCTTCCTCTCTTTAGCAGGATTCCCTGAGTGCAGCCCAATTTTTGATTGTGGGTCTGTTTCCACCACTTGCTGTATAAAGCCTCTCTGATGACTATTGGGTGAGGCAACCATCTATGTGTATAGCAAAGTATTATTAAGCATTATTACACTGACAATTCTTTTTTTCCTCTGGACATGCTTGGTTCTATCCTAGATTTTTGGATCACCCAACCCTTGGGTACTGATGCTCCAGGCAGTATTAGTACGGAGATCCCTCTTGTGCTATACATGTCAGGCTAGACCAGTTATTGATAGCGCAACTTCCACAGTCTCTGTCACTCTTACCCCAGAATATCCCATAGGCCCGACGGACTGTAGGTTGAAGGTTATATGTCTTGGTTGGTATTCCAGTCCCTCCACTGGTAGTCATCTCTGGTCACAGGATGTGGTCAGTTCAGGCTACTTCCCCTCTACACTAGAAGTCTTGGGGTCATCCTTGTAGATTCCTGGGAGTTTCTCTTGCACTGGATTTCCACCTCACCCTGAAATGAGCACCTTTCCAGTCTGCTATTTTAATACTCTTCCTGTACCCCATCTCCACCTTATCCTTCATGTTCCCATTCTCATCCACCCAAGACCATGCACAAAATCTCTTTTATTTCTATTTCCCAGGAGATCCAGCTATCACCCTTGAGCCCTCCTTGTTACCTAGTCTCCCTGGAGTTGTGTATTAGAGCATGGGGATCCTTTACTTTACAGCTAATATCCACTTATAAGTGAGCACATACCATGTTTGTTTTTCTGGATTTGAGTAACAATGTAAACCTAAGTCCACTGAGCATATTATATCTCCATGGCTAGAGAGAAATAAGTCAACTAACGTTGACTAGATCATGGGCAGAGGTGTCAAACTATCCTCTGTATTATCCATTTCTGACCATCTCTTTTATTGTCCCATCTTTCTGGTGCTTACATCTTCAAACCCATGGTAGACACATTTGTAATTGTATAGAGAATCTTTCTTTCTTTCTTTCTTTCTTTCTTTCTTTCTTTCTTTCTTTCTTTCTTTCTTTCTTTCGTTCTTTGCACCATAGTAATTGAGTTCCATGAAGTCCTCTTTCAGACAAGTGTGAGAGTTCATGAGAGCAGCACAGGTGTCTGCCAGGACTGGCACAAAAATCACAACACCTATGGTGCTAGAGTCCTAGGTCTTTACAGCATGGCTCCTAGTGACAGACGACACCTCAAACCCACCACTTTTTAAATTTTAGTGATGTTCAAAGTTTTCTGTGTTCCTTGTTTTTTACATTTCCTCATTACCCTGTTTAGTTAGGAAATAACACTCTAAAGTGAAGTCTAAACAATAAAGCAACTTAAGAAGTTCAGATATAAGGTCTCTTAGAGTGTTTAGTGACAGAAAAACAGCCCTCAGCTATTACACATGCAGGAACTTTCCCACGCCACCCTGAGGCAATCATACACCTCCGACTTTCATAGAACAACTATTAACTATTGAAAATTATAGCTTTGTTGTGTTGTTCTGTATGTTTGCTTGCTGCTCACTTGTTTTTTGAGCCAGGATCTTATTATGTTGCCAAGTTAGACTTCAGCTCATGGTTCCCCCCTCAGCCCCCTGAGCCTGAGGATTTATGGACATTTATTACCATGCTCAGCTTGAAGAAAATAAATTCATGTCAAAATTCTTTTATTCAGTGAGTCTTATTGAGCCCTCACTATGTGTTAAAGTCTGAAACCAAATAGACATTGGAAGGTTTTGTTTTCTAAATAAATCTGACTTTGAAACATCATGGAAATAAGCATTTCCTTATGCATAATTTAGTTTCTGCTCTCTTGTTTGAATGGATTAATGGTATTTTTCTACTCAACCTGAGTCAAACACATGATGAATTCTCTCCCCAGATCCTTCACATTTACTGCAAGCTTACTCAACTCTTTAACAAAGAATTTTCCACTATGATGCTTTTATTTCAACCAGAAACCTCTGCATGGTGAAAAGACATATTCCCAGCCATGTCATCAGCTGATAAGTATTGACTGGCACCTGACCTTGTTTAAAATCTGAGCTCAATGAATGTATTAACATGTCTTAAATGATAGAAACAAGCAAAAACAGTCATTCCAAGGGACACCAACACTCATGACTTAACATGAACATCAGGGAAAGAAGGAGGACTGGGTCACAGAAGAAGGGAAGATATAGTAGGATACTGACTCTATCCTTAAATATTGTTGCATGATAAACACTCGCTAATATAAGCTCTCTTTTCTACTCATGAACACACTGGGGCAAAGTATTTTTAGTCCAAGGAATTGGTTTCCTAAATGACTTTAGCTAGTTGAGTTCATAGGTTCCAGCTTTGACCAGAAAGAAGCAAAAGGAAGATGTCAGCAGTTAAGTGGCAATGCCTTTCTTCTCACAAATGCTAGAGATGGATGATGAGTAAAATGTGGAAACGGAGGCACTATCAACCCTTCCTTCCTATCTTGGAAACCTTCATCTTGTAAATTGGCTTGTGACAATATAAGCTTCTGTAATACCAAGAAGCATGGTGCTGGGAACTAGCCCAGTGTATGGATAGGGGCAGAACTGAAGGGAAATTGCGGAAGTATGAAGAGCTTGTAACTCACTTGGTGTTTAATTACAGAGACTTATGTGGTGAGATGAAAATATGGCTGAGATAGATGCATAGTTAGTGCAGTATTTATTGATTTACACATACTCCACATCTGCACAACTTTGCTAAGTCCTTTACTACCTTGCCTCATTTAATTCATAATCAAAAACTCAAGACATAAATGCTTTCTAATGGACTTACTGAGACTCAATGAGACATCAAAAATAGCTACATATGCTTAGTTATTGTGTTCCAAATTTAGCATTTCATCTCAGGCTCATTAACCCAGAAGACAGCCATTGCGAAGAGCAATTTCTAGAATGTATAAGGATCACCTGTATCTTTAAAAGAGATTTAGGTTCATAAAGTTTCTGCATCCTTATATACTTTAATCTATGTGAATGGGAAAGTAAATTTAGTAGACAGACAGCAAAGAACTTTTGGTCTACTTTCTCTCTTGTTGGTTTTTAGATTTTGACCCATCTCCTCTGGAAGTGGGGTCTTGCGATAACCCTAACTCTCCTCTTGTTCAGCCAAACTTCCTTAGAGGACTAAACTTGAGCCAAAGAATAAGAAATCGAGCTCAATATTTTGGACTTTGATTGATAGATTGATTAACTTTGGTTGAAAGACAACACTTATTTATCTGACATAGTTAAACGAGGTTGTTCACATTTTAAGTGTTCTCATTTTTTTCAAAAGCTAGCTAGAATGGATCAAATGTTTGAGGAACTGTTAATGAAATTGAATTTTATAAAAATTATGGTTATCAAACAATTCTTAGTGACACATAGAAATTTGGGGGCAGTGCCATAGTAAAGACTGAATACTTAGTTTAGAGGGAAATTGTCATTAGAATATTTATAAGAAATGTGAAATAAATGTTACATCAGAGCGAGATTAGTAGTTACTTTTAGATCATTGTGTTATTTCACTTTGGGAACATTTTTTATTTGTTTTGTTAGATTTAATTTAAATTTTCTTAGCACATATTGGTTATCATTAATTATTTGTGTTATGACATTTCCAACTGTGTATCTAATGTGCTGTACTCACTTCATAGCACCTTTGTGGCCCTTTCTCCTGCCAATCTCTTGAGTCTATCAGTCAGCTCCCTTTCCATTGTTCTCTCTCTCTCTTCTTTCTTATTTCCCTTTCCCTATTTTTTTTTTGTGAAACTTGTAGTTTAACTAGGATTTCTAAAAGGAACATGACTGGGGGTTATATGTAGTATCATGGCACTACGTATAAAGTTTTATTTCTAGGGACTGGAGAGATGGCTCAGCTGTTAAGAGCGCTACTTGTTCTTCCCACTCTTTCAGATGTCCTGAGTTCAATTCCCAGCGATCACTTGGTGGCTCGCAACCATCTATAATGAGATCTTGTGCCTTCTTCTGGCATATAGTTGTATACACAGACGAAACACTATACATAATAAATAAATCTTTAAAAAAGAAGCTTTATTTCTGAATAAAACACCTTTCTCCTATTACTACCATAGTTTGTTGCCTCAGGATATTTTGGAACCATGAGACCCTACCTTTTATGTCACAGCGTATCAATGACCCACTCTTATGCAAGTGTTATGCAGGTAATCATAGCTGCTGTGTGTTCAAGAGTACTTTGACATTATTCTACTCTTTCGAGGTGTTTCCAGAGCCTTAGAAGGGATGATATAGATGTGAAATTTAGGGCTTGTCTCAACAACCATTTATTTTCAGCACTTTGTCCAATTAGTGTCTCTGCAATGACCAGTGCAAAAAATAAGGCTGACAGCATAAACTTAGATGTTTAAAAGGCAATGTCTTAGCAAAGAACAGCAGTTTGGCTGTGTCTTTCCCACTAGCCTCTATGACCTCCCACACCATAGGCTTTTGAGCACACCTCAAATTGAGTCAGAGAGTGGTTGTTGTATATCCACACAGTTGATATGTCATGATCACACAATTCAGCACACTGTGCATGGCCAGGCTGTAGTATAACACCCATGGTACAAAGGTGAATAAGAAAGTTGATGATAGCTCTCCTTCAGTAGTCTTCATGTACCTTTTGGATCAATGATGGGTTCCCAATGCAGAAGGAGCTTCCAGATTAGCTTTATTTCTCTGTGTCCTGCCATTGCTTTCAGCAACAGAATCGTATCATATCATTCTAGTGGGTAATCAATAATAGACGGTGTCCTGAAATTGTTTCAACAGATGACAGGAATGTGGTCCACCCATGTCACTGGTAGTTTCATTTTATAACCTATGTCATTAGGGAATAGCTTTACCAAACTACATAGGATGTTTCTGTTCAAACTCACTTATCTTATTTAAAACATGAATTAGTGGTAAAGTATGAGGCATTCTTATGCTCTGTAGTCTGCAGGAATCATGCAGTGAGGTTTCAGCTGATAAGGCAGAAGGCTGACCAACCGGAAAAAAATGTGTTCTGATGGAGGCAAACCCAGTTTGTAAAGCGTTGGGCCTACCATCTTTTGCATATTGGCTGATTCTTGCTGTCAATCTCTTGTGAGGCCATAAGAACTCTCCCTTGGTTCAAGATTCAGCAGAATATTGAAAAGTGTGTAGAACTTTTTCTCATGTACTGATAGAACTGGTCTTCTCCCCACTCTGTGGGACCTCCACTAGACCATTTAGTCACTGTCATTAACCTTGGTTTCCATAGTTTAATCTTCACTTTGTTCCCTGAGATACATTAGAAGCCAACTCCCTGCAACTATCTTCCATTTGTCAGGACATGCAGTCAGGAAAGGAGTCTTTCATATAGATTGCATTTGGGACCTCAAAGATAAAGGGACGTCCATGCTCAGAGAAATGCCTTGGCACATAGTAGATAATTCACTTCGCCCTCAGATCTAAGTCCTGCACTTGCTTTGAGGCTTCTTCTGAACCCCGAAGGGACACTGAGGCTGGCACTTAGAGGTCCATGTGTTCATACATTCTGCTTTTAGATGCCCCCCATCCCTCTCTTCCTGTTTCTTTCCTCTAGTAAGCCTTCACACCACCAGCATGCCCCCTTCCACTTTCATATCAAGAATTCCATAACTTTCCCTTCCTCCTACCCAAACCTCTTATTTCCCCCTCATGGACCCCTTCTTTGTTTCCTGACATTATACACACTCATTCTTACATGAGTACACATATATAATAATCAGAGGTGAGGATCCTTTCATGACACTGAACACATGATATTTGCATTTTCAAGCTAACTTTACCTCCGTTAATATAACATTTACCAGTTTCAGTTTTTCCAAGCCCATGCAAATTTCAGAATTTTAGTTGATTTTTTACAGTTAAATACAATTCTCTTACATGTACACATTTCTATTACCCATTTGTCAGTTGATGGGCACCTAGAGTGACTCTTCCTATCTCCTTCATCACTTCCTTTAACTCTTGAGCAACCTGCTAACCCTTGTTTAACCAATTAAGCAATTCAAGTTTTAATCTTCCTTCTCTGCTGTGACCTCAGGGGTAGATTGTCTGAAATGCCAAGATCTGGTATCAAAAAGGAAAGGAAGGGAAAGGCTAAGACTAGGTAAGATGGCAAAGCTGGAACCATCATCTAGCAAAAGTTCATTCAAGAGCTTCCACCTAACCATAATTGTGGCTTTTCCTGGGTATGCATGTTATATACAGTCTTTCAAAAACCTTCTTATTATAGATACAGATATGATTTCATACATATTTTTTATTCAAATATTTAGTATGCTATATGTGTAAAATAAATAAAATATATATTTGACAAAAAGTCATATGATTTTTTTCTGAATTCTTCATTTCTGCTTAGTGGCCATATTTCTTTTAATATCTTAATGAAGTATAAACTTTAACCTGCAGTTTCCTTGACACAGAGTTAAAATGTATTTAACACATTCTAAAGCACTTTAAAACACAAGATGTGTAACAAAGAAGAGTAATTAGCACAGGCCTATTTGTTGATAAAAATCTCTTCTGTTGATAAAGATATAAATAAAGGGGGCCAAGTGTGGAGAAGGTGACTCAGGCAGGAGACCATCCATAAACATTCGTAGATGATTTGGTGTAGGTCTTCTATCTATCTATTGCTTTCATTGGTTAATTAATAAAGAAAACTGCTTGGCCTGATAGGTCAGAACACAGGTAGGCAGGGAAGACAGAACAGAATTCTGGGAGGAAGAAGGCAGTGTGACAGATGCCATAGCTCCCCTCTCGGAGACGAACGCTGGCTAGACTCATGCCGGTAAGCCACAGTCAATTGAAATGGGTTAATTAAGACGTGAGAGTTAGCCAATATGAGGCTAGAAATAATGGGCCAGGCAGCAATTTAATTAATACAATTTCTGTGTGGTTATTTTGGGGGATAAGCTAGCTGGGTGGTGGGACACAGACCCACCTGCTCCTTGTTACAACAATGATTCATTTATATGATTTTTCAGGTTAAAAAGCAAAGTAAATATAAAACTTTTAATATTATTAATGTGTATGCATGAATTATGATTTATAAAAAATAGTGTAATTAAACTTTAAAATTAGAAAACACATAGATATAAGATAGTTTCCTGCGGGATCAGGTGTTTTGATATGTGGTTTTATAGGCAATAATTAAAGAATAATTTTACTGGCAAATGAATTCATATATGACATTTCTTTTAAACTTTTTAAAAATTTTTCATCCTAAAAAAGAGACACATTTCTTCAAAATTCTCTCCTGGTTAGATTTCTATTTCTTTTCCTTTTTTGTCTTATCTATTTTGGTATTAAAATTATTTATATAACTTAGTAATTTGAAGATCACTTATTGCTAAAATATAGAACATAGTCTTTATAGGGTGAGAAAATATAGGCTTGAAGAAACTTAATACTTACAAAATAAAAAAAAATGCATTTCAATAAATGAAATATAGAACATGCAGGTACATTCAAGAAAATTTTTTCTATATTTATGAAAACAATTACCTTCCCTAGTGTCTATGCAAGGTAAGAAAAATGCAGAGGAATATAAAGTGCTAGAAAGTAAAAACACTGTAGCACCTGAGAAAGGATAGAAGACTTCTTGTTTACTAATGCCCTAGGAATGGAGCACACTTTAGTATTAACAAAAAGGAGATATTAAAAAAAAAATTAGGACTAAACTCATCACCATCATAATTGGGGAAATGCCAGAGGACTGGAGAAAATGAGGTGCGGCTGTACCAACATCACAAGCCTGCAGCTGTGGTCTCCCCCAACTTACTGTTAAAGACAAACACAGGAAAACTGTTGACATCAGAAGAGAAGTAAAAATAACAGAAGGACAAAGGGAACTGTAAATATTATTATATTGTTTCATATAATGATGACAGTGTGTTACCTTTTTAGCTACTGTTTTGGTGACAGATCAACGTTACCATCACTAACTAAGCTTGGTAAGGAAACCAACATGACAATATTTCACAAAAGCATGAAATAAAGGACCTTGGAACTCGGTACTTCTTCCAGCTTCTCATCTGTTCTGTCAGACTCTATGGCCAGTAAACTGATTTCACTTGGCCAAATTGGTTCTATTGGCTGTCTTAGACAATGTCTAGGAAATCAATCAAAGAACCTGTTGAAGTGATTCAATTTGGCCATTAAAGTGGACAAAGAGAAGACTCGGGTATTGTGCAGGGGCATGATTGTTACCAGCAATACAAGGGGTAGGAGGAATGCTGTTTTGTTTTAGAAAAATAAAATTGCACACACATTTACCTTATAATTTATTCCTCAAGTCGGAATTCCACACGTCATATTGATCCATCTCTATTTAACTTGGAATCACGTGTGCAAAAATAATTGACACGAGAAAGAAGCAGATCAACTCTTCTTACACAAGCATAAAAAGACTCATTTGAGTGTGAAACTCAGACATACAGAGGATTCTGATTGAAGCACAAACATTAAAGTGACCCTCTATACTCACCACACAGAAGGGGTTACACCCTTCTTGTAGGAACCTGAAGTTAATTTGTTACCCTATTGGAATGGATGTCTTCTCTTTATTTGTATTGTGCAAGTTTTTGTTACTCAGAAATAACCAATTATAATAGTGTTTGTTAATCTCACAAATAATACGCTAACTAATTTCAACCCTTGGGAGATGCAACTATTGGTAGAAGTAGATCTATACTAATAGTTTAAACATAGCTATGTGCTGCTATTCTCATGCTAATCATGTCACCTCATACCACTTAGAATTTCTCCTCAAGTTCCTCATTTGGAACAGCAATATTAAGAGAATTAATGTATTACATATATTTTTATAAAAGTTAAGATAAAATACTCCAAAAAACATTTTGTGTAAAACATCAGAATAGAATGTTTTCCTCTTACATGACCTAAGATTGAAGGGAGGGGACAATTATTTTCTCCTTTCTTTTTTTATTGAGTTTAACTGAGCTACATTTTTCTACATTTTTTACATTTTTCTCTGCTCCCCTCCCTTACTCTGGTCTTTTTGTACTTCCCATGTAGATTATATCTATGTAAGTCTCTCTTAGTGTCCTCATTGTACATTTGCATAATAGAGTAACACACAGCAGAAAAAAAAAAAAACATGACATCTTAAACTTTGCAGGAAAATGGATGGGGCTAGAAAACATCATTTTGAGTGAGGTAACCCAGACACAGAAACATAATTATCACATGTACTCACTCATAAGTAGTTTTTAAACATAAAGCAAAGAAAACCAGCCTACGAATCACAATCCCAGAGAATTTAGACAATTTGTTTTTGTAGAAATTTTTTTGAGCCTTTTGCTGTTGTAGACCCACCTCCCTATATTGTGTCTTGAGGATGTTCAATAAACCACATTACAATACGGCTGGTGTTTTCGTCTGAATCCATAACTACCCAGGAGACTATGGTGAGAGAATCAGGAAATCGAGGCCAGCCAGCCTCACTGGCACATTAAGAGCTGAATGATAGAGTTTGCTTGAAATTTGTAACCATATTCGTTAGGGATTGTTTGGATTTAAAACATTTTTGTTGATTAGCTCATTGTCTCTTGTTTAGTTGCTTCATTTTGTTGATAATAAATCCTTTTACTGTCTCTCCACATCCTTATGTCTTTATTTGTGGGAGTGTGAGTGTCATGGTGCATGTACCAAGGTCAAAGGACAATTGGTTCACTTCAGTTCTCTGTTTCCACCATGTGTGTCTGGGGCATTGAACTCAGTTATTAGTCTCAACAGAAAGTTCCATTACCTACTGAGCCAGTGAGATGGCTCAAGTAATCAGTTTTTAAGGAGTAGCTTCCCCCACAACTCCCTCTTCTGGGATCCTTCCTGATTACTAAGAGCCATTTAGTCTTTTCCCGTGCCTTAGTGTACATCAATCTGTAAGAGCTGTCTTGGGATCTCAGCAGATTGAAGGACACTAATGAGATATTTTGTAGAAAATTCTCCAAATCAGGTTTCACCAATGTTCTCTCAAGATTTGAATATGGTAGTAGGTTTGGGAAATTCCATTTCAGAGGTAATAGTTCCATCTCATAGTCATATTTTAGTAGGTATTATCAGTAAGATGATCCACGTTATATCACCTTCCTTCATCTGCAAAAACAGAGATTTCAATATAAAAAATATCATCCATTAATGAAATTTACAACAGTGTTTTCTTATTACATTGAATATTACCTTTTTTCTCCCACAGATTCTATAGAACAACAATGTTTGCATGTGCTCTTTAAAATGTATGGTTTATGGGAACTATATTTGAAAACTCATTAATAAAATGAAATTTACAAAATTAAAATAAAAGTTTCTAACCACACCCATTACTTTCTGTCTAAATTTGTATTTATAGCTGAAATTCATAGCAACAACATTTACAACAGCTAGAATTTGAACAAACCAAATGCCCATCAGTTGATGGATGGAACAACACTAAGATTGTTATGGGAATTATGTTGAATGCTGATTATATTAAGTTATTGATCAAAATTAATCCAGAAAAATGTCAGGCTAAGATAGGTGCTATGTCTTGAATAATACCATGTATAAACTTCATCCATTTGTTTTCCTTCTCACCAGCAGTATCTCCATAATGCATTCCTTTTATCCTAATAATCAAAGGAACAAAGAGCTGTATTCAATGCCTAGAACATCTATGGAAAACTCGTACAAACAAATGCATCAAATTGCTCTTGAGATTTCCAGGTGTTTGACCAATTCAGGGTTTCTTTGTGTTTTTTAATTGATTTTTATTGAGCTCTAAATTTTTCTCTGTTCCCCTCCCAGCCTCTCTCCTCCCCTTTAATCCTCTCCCAAGTTCCTCATGATATTTACTCAGGAGATCTTGTCTTTTTCTAATCCTCATTTAGATTAGATTTACGTATGTCTCTCTTAGGGTCCTCATTGTTGTCTAGGTTCTCTGGTATTGTGATTTGTGGCCTGGTTTTCTTTGTTTTATGTATAAAAACCATTTATGAGTGAGTACATGTGATAATTTTCTTTCTGGGTCTAGGCTACCTCACCCAAAATAATGTTACCTAGCTCTATCCATTTGCCTGTAAAATTCAAGATGTCAGTATTTTTTATGCTGTGTAGTACTCCATTGTGTAAATGTACCACATTTTCCTTATGCATACTTTTGTTGAGAAACATTTAGGTTGTTTTCAGGCTCTGGCTATAACAAACAATGCTGCTATGAACCTAGTTGAGCACATGTTCTTGTGGCACAATTGATCATCCTTTGGATTTATACCAAAAAGTGATATTACTGGGTCTTGAGGAAGGTTGTTTCCTAATTTTCTGAGAAATTGCCACACTGACATCCAAAGGGGCTGTATCAGCTTACAGTTTCACCAGCAATGCAGGAGTGTTCCCTTTACACCACAACCTCTCTAGCATAAGTTGTCATCTGTGTTTTTGATCTTGGCCATTCTGACAGATGTAAGATGGAATCTCAGAGTTGTTTTGAATGCATTTCTCTGATGACTAAGGATATTGAGCATTTCCTTAAGTGTCTTTCAGTCATTTTACATTTCTCTGCTGAGAGTTCTCTGTTTAGGTCTGTACTCCATTTTTCAACATATCTCATAGTTGAATTCTCATCAGTGAGGATGGGGAATATTTTCATTATCTCCTTTAGTTCATTGCCTCAGGTACAGACAAGTTGACTAATTTTATCTTTAAACTCTACTGCCTTTGATTTATATCATATTAACTATATAGTATATAAAGAAGACAATGACATAAACACACACACAATCCAAAACTAATCACTAATAAAGTTTTAAATAAATAAATGAAGAAGAAAGGAGAAATTTGAAAGTAAATGCTAATGGATGACATGTGAGGGTGTTTCTAGTGTTCTTCATAATTAATAACTAATATAAAGTTAGTAAGCAATATACAAAGCATTTAGAAGATAAATTCAATTCTATTCAATTAATGTAAAACATATGCACTAAAGCTAGTGATCAAATATGTGAAATTTAAAATAGCAGAAATTATAATAAATACATTCAATATTTTATCAACCAATGATATAAAGTCTTCAAAAGATGTAGTCTTTTCCCTTTGTGAGAAACAATCAGTGCAAGTTGGAATAAATATATGTGAAGGTATTCTGCCAGCAGCCTGAGAGATCTGAAGATGGTGAGACCTTTATACATCACACATTTAAGATTTATTGCAATTTTATTTTTTGAAGAACAAAACCTACAATAAATATGCAGAGATGACGATTTGTTTAACAAAGGTAAGATACTCTTTAGAGATTTTATGTATATATAAATACATGTATATATTTCATATTTATGACAAATATTATACAAAATATAATAAGTCATGTTGAAGAAAATATTAAATAATGATTATATTACTATCGCATTTATGAAAATTTAAGGATATGTATGGATATGATTGAACCAACATAATTCCTCAACTTTAGAACTGTACAAAGTTTTTTTTTTAATAAAACAACCTGTTTTTATTTTACATACCAATCCCTGTTCCCACTCCCTCCCCTTCTCCTAATTCCTCTACCTACCTTCACACCGCACTCCCAATCCACTCCTCAGAGTGGACAAGGCACATTGCTTTGTTGAAGTTCCAAGGCCCTCCCTACTATATCTAGGCTGAGCAAGGTATGCCTTCCAAAGAAAATAGGTTCCACAAACGCCAGTATAAGCAGTAGGGATAAACCCTGGTGACACTGCTGTCTGCCCCAGCCATACAACTGTTACCCACATTCAGAGGAACTAGGACATATTGTGTTTCCTTCCCTGTCTGGATGGAGATAGTGAGCTCCCATTAGCTCAAGTAAATTGTTTCAGTGGGTGTACCAATCATGGTCTTGACATCTTTGATAATATTTTCACTCCTCCCGCTCTTCATCTAGACTTTGAAAGCTCAGTTCAGTGCTGTAATGCAGGTCTCTGCCTCTGTTCCCATCAGTTGCTGGATGAAGGTTCTACGGTGATATTTAAGATAGTCATCAGTCTGACTACAGGGCTAAGCCAGTTCGGGCACCCTCTCCTCTATTGCTTAGGGTTTTAGCTAGGGTCATCCTTGTGGATTCCTAGGTATTTCTCTAGTGCCAGGTTTCTTGCTAGTCCCATAATGGCTCCATCAATCAAAATATCTCTTTCCTTGCTCTCATCTCTGTCCTTCCTCCATCTCGACTATCCCATCCCCTCAAGTTCTTTCCGCTTCCCTTCTCCCCTTGTTTTTCCTTTCTGCCCTCCCTACTGCCCCCAACCCCATGCTTCCAATTTTGTCAGGCTATCTTTTCTATTTCCTCTTTCCAGATGGGTCTATGTATATCTTTCTCAGGGTTCACCTTGTTACTTATCTTCTCTAGGATCATGAACTCTAGACTCAATATCCTTTGCTTTACAACTAGTATCCATTTATGAGTGAGTATATAACATGTTCATTTTTCTGGGTCTGGGTTACCTCATCAGGATCATTTTTATTCTAATTTCATCCATTTGCTTGCAAATTTCAAAATGGAATTTGTTTATTTTTTCATTGTACTCCATTGTGTAAATGTACCACATTTTCTTTATCCATTCTTTGGTTGAGGGACATCTAGGTTGTTTCCAGATTCTGGCTATTACAAATAATGAACATAGTTGAACAAATGTCCTTATAAATGATTGAGCATCCTTTGGGTATATTCCTAAGAGTGATATTACTGGCTTAAGGATTTTTTTTCACTGTGTGCAAATTTTGTTTGTTTCTCTTTTAATTAAATTTGTTCATTGGCATTTATATGCATGTATACAATGAATTCTTATTATACTTTTTCTGACCTCTTCCAGTATCTCCTCCCTGCATCTATCAATTCCCTACCCTCTCTTAATGTCAATTTTTCATATTCACGTGTTTTTGTTTTGCTTTGAAACTCACTGAATTGAATCAGGGCCATCTGTGAGACTCTGGACTCGAAAGACTTATTGAAGCCCCGTGGGCACACCAATAGATATACATCTAATGTTAGTAACTTATTTTCCAGAATTTATCATCTGTCAATAGCAACTACATTGTTGGGGAAGTCAGAGCCACTTGAGACCCTTCCTAATTCATAGTTTGCTGTTGACAGCCTCATTTTTGTGCAGGCTTAATGCAGGCAATCATAGTTGCATTAAACTTTCATAAGCAGAATGACCATATCAAGCCAAGATGAGAATGACTATATCAAGCCAAGATGATGATTTTGTAGCATTTCTTCATACATTCACTTATTCTCAGTATCTTGTGTGGTTATATTTATCTACATTCACAGCTTTTTCATAAAGGCTTCTCTAGTTAAGCTTAAGAGTAGTATTTATCAATGGGAACAAGTATAAATAACTAGAAGTTAATTTGACCCTATGTCAATTTAGCTAAGTCTTAATAGGTTCCTGCTAATGTCTGTTACTTCCCCAACCATGCATTTTTCACTGGAATTTATAGTATCAGAAATCAACTTTTCTCTGTGGAGCAGGCCTCAAGTGCAACCAAAAAGCACATTGTTGTCCTCCCAAAAGACCCTCCCTAAGAGTCATGAGACTCTTAAACCACTGGGCTCATCATGCCTGGTATGCTGATATAGTTCACAGAGTTTACAGATGAGTGAGACTACAGATGCCTTTTCTTTTCCAGAAGCCTGCATAGCACCTCTGCAATTATGAGAAAAAGCTAGCAGGGAGAAGCTTTCAGATCAGTTCCACCTTGGTTCTCCACCTAATCAAGGTATGTAGTGTCTTTGGCAATGGGATCTTATCAATAAGTTCTGAAGAGCAATCAAAAGGAATGAAAGAAACCATATTGTTTAGAACAGATTCTCTGAGATCTCTTTGGACAACAACTCAGAATAAAACATCCCATGTCAGGACATTGTGATTTTTTTTTTAATAAGTTATGGTTTCTAGAAGCAACCTAGACCAGTCTTGGAAGGTCTCATTCTTTTAAATAAATAAGTAATAAAATGCTAAAATTATATATATATATATATATGTATGTATATATATGTATGTATAATATTAAAGTCATATTTTAAATTGAGTTCTAATCATATCTACATATGAAAAATATACAATTTAATTTGGATTACCAATAAGACATACTACTTTTTCATGTATAGATGTGATTAGCCCTATCTTCTTCCTCCCTTCTCTCTCAGTTTTTCTCATTGTTTAAGCATTTTCATCACTATTTTCCTCCTCTATTTAATATTTCCTAAATTCTAAATCCATCCCACTCCAGTGAAGGAAATCCCTATGAGGTCTGTTTAGAGTGTCCTGCCTTCTGTAGGTTCTTCAACTCAAACACGTAAAACAAGAAGTTTAAAGCTAGGACACACCTTTGTCAGAAAACATGGTGATTTTTGTCTTTGGGCTTTGAATTATGTTATTCAGCATAATGATTTTTGTTCTATCTATTTACCATTGTAGAAATCAGCATGGAAATCCCCCAGAAAACTAAATGTAAATCCACCATATGACCACTCCCAGGCATCTACACAAAGGACTCCAACTCCCGCTATAGAGACACTTCCTTGGCTGTGTCAATTGCCTCATTATCACTCTACACAGCAGCTAGGAGATGGAGTTAACCCAGATGTTCATCAGCTGATGAAAAGATAATGAAAATCTGGTACAAATATACAAGGGAATTCTGTACAGCTGGAAAGAAAAATTAAATTATGAAAATTTCAGGTAAATGTATGAAACTGAAAATTACTATACTGAGTGAAATAGCCAAGACCCAGAAAGATAAATGCCACTGGGTCTCTCTACTATGTGGATGCTGTCTCGAGATCTTAAGGCATCATTATGTAACCTGCAGGAACTGTGGAATTCAGGCAAGTGGAAAAAGAACATCGAGGGAGTGAGTAGAAAGAACTACAAGGAAGGAAATAATAGAATGCAAGTGCAGTGAATGTGGGAAGGAGGAAAAGGAGGAAGTGGATGCACCTGGGGAGGTGAAGGGAAGGAGAAAGCAAAGCAATGTTCAGGAAAAGATGAAATGCAAGAATATCTGCAAAATTCATAGAGAAAGCAACTGTTTTCTTCAAAATACCATATACATACTTATATATGTAATTTATATAATATTTTAAATAGTTTATATATACTATATGTTTATATTTGATTTATTTATTTATTTATTTATTTATTTATTTATTTATTTGGAGTTACCCCGAACAAGGGAATAATTTTCTCTACAAAAGCCTACTGTTCAAGAAAAAATCCCAAGGCCTCCCTAGGAATATTTTCCTCTGGACAACATAGGAGACTTTTAAAGTAATGCAGGACAATGACATTGTTCTTGGTTGGTTTCCTTTAAGAACTTGAAGGTAAGACCTTTTTACAGAATAGAATTACAGTTTAGTCACTGGATTTAAAGAAATTGAGCTGACACTGATACTTGGAAGCCTCCTTCTTGATGTCTCATAATATTAGAGGGTATCATGCATGTTAAAGGGTGTCGGGGTTTAATGATGAGAAGCTATCAAATCCTACACAGATATAAACCCTGTGAATTATAATGATGACTAGTCCATCAAGACTACATAAAATGGTAACACACATCTTGGAGACAGTCAACATCTGTCTAATTGGATGAAGAATTGTGCAATATGAGAGACTATGAGTCCCTTAGTGTTGTAAACTATCCAACAGCCTATGGTAATCCCCATGATACATTGTCTATCAAACTAGAAGATAGATAGAGATAGATAGATAGATAGATAGATAGATAGATAGATGATAGATAGATAGATAGATAGATAGATAGATAGATAGATAGATAGTGTTATGCCATTATAGAGACATTGACATGAATTTTAGAAGAGTAAGAGATCACAAAGGAATCATTTCAAAAAAGAGGGAGGATATGATGAACGTATATTCAAACTTATATGACATTCTCAAAATTCACCAAAAAATAAATAATCTGCAGGAATAAATTAAAATCAAAGCTATGAAGAATATAGTTATAAAATTTTAAAAATTCACTAAAAAACTAATAAAAATTATATCAATAAAAATATTAAGCAAAAAATGAAGAAAAACATAAGTGGGAATTGACAAATGTGTAGAAATATTAAAAGATTTAGGAAAACCTATCAGTAGACCAACACTCAAGTTAATGGAGTAAATCAAGAAGATAATATTTAATCTCAGAAACTTATGCAAAGAAATTTCAAGTAAAACCTTTTAAAGCACAGGGAAGATAAAAACACTAAGTTCTATAAAGTATAGCTGATTCTCCCAAATATAAGCTTAGCAAATACACTCTGAAACCCGTAATAGCAGATCACCCAGCAATCGCAGATGAGAGATTTTGGGAAGAAAATGAAAGAAATGACTTGTCACACACAACAGAACATCCTTAAAGCTGTCAGCATATTTATCAGGCAAAAGTTTGTCGGCTAGAAAGAAATGGAATGATATATCCAAGGTGGATAGAATCTAATGAAGCATACAATGCCCAACAGAACTGTCCTTCAAGAGAAGGAGAAATGTTTTCCTAGAAGTCAAAATGTGAGAGAGTTCTGTTAGATCTGTCAGACACAAAAGAACAAAAGTGTATAATTAAATTGAAACATAATGGAGAGATAGCAATATAAAGGCATGAGAGATTCATTGAGTTATTTGTGCCCATTTTGGGGTTGTTTGATGTTTCTATTCTGTCCATTTCTATCCTGGATTTTATTATTTACATCTACTGGATTTTTGTCTGTGCGTTTGTTCCCATTTCTCCTTAGTATTGAGGTTCACCACTGAGCTATTTGTTTGTCATTGCTCTGATTTCCTAATGTAGGCAATTGGAATTATAATTTTTCTTTTGATGACTGCCTTTAATGTGTCAGACTACCAGAAATTGATAACCAAGCTTCCAAGAGAAAAACAAACAATCAATACTCTTACCCAGCTGGTATGCTGAGAGCTGCAACATAGCAAGGTATGGCCAGAAGTGCAAATAGTGACACTTTTATTTTAGCAGCAATCAATAGTTATAACCAGTTGGACTTACAGCCTTCTCACTAACAAGATGAATTCTTAATACTTATTCTTATATCCACTGGTTATTAAAGTTCCCAATTCTTAAAAACAGAAGCTTCTTTTTACAGTAGTTGAAGAAGCCAAAATGGTTCAAAATGCAGAGAACAACTCACAATGAAGTGTCCAGTCTTAATATCTATGCCTATCTATCTGTCTAATAACTAAATAAAAACTGTCCATGAATACAAGATGGAATGGGAGAGTTTAGGTAAAGTCTGAGGTAAAAGAGGGAATGGAAAATCATATAACCACCATACTCATACATGAAACAAAATAATTAAATTTTAAAGACAACAGAAATGAGTATTTTGAGGAGATACTACTAATAATCCTATGCTCGTTTGTAGCACTGCTTATACTAGCTAAGATATGGACTCAAGAATAAAATGTGCTGTGTCCTAAAAAGGAAATCTTGTAATGTATGGTCCCATGGATGAATCTCAAGGATGTAATTCTTAGTAAAAGTAAATAAACCACAAAACAAACTCTGCTGTTGTGATTATAAGAAGTATCAGTTAGCCATCCATACTGGGAGAAACTGTGGAGTAATCCTTCAACTGCCTTTGGATGAGGATAAAGTTGAGAGTTACTGCTCCAGAGCGTGTGACAAACAAGTAGGAGCTGTAGATTTTATTTTGAAGAGAAGATTTGAGTCTAAGCATTCTTATTGCATTAAAATTGTAATATTTAAGTGCAATGGTTTAATTAGGATAGTAGACAATTTAATGTGAGGCATGCACATTGAAAAGTGGGTGGCTTTGTTTTTCAAAAACTCAGCATTATAATAAAGAGAAAAAAAAGAGGGGGAAGAAAAGAAAAAGAAAGGAATGGAAAAGGATGGGAAGGAAGGGAAGGGAATGGATGGAAAAGGAAGGTAGGGGAGAAAAGAGGAAAGAAAAAGATGAGCAGGCAAGAGGTAAAGAAAAAAGAGAAAATAAAAAGCAGATTACTGTCGAGGATATTAAAAAGTTCTGACAATCAAATCAATGCTTGATCTTAGAACTTTCCTGTTCTACAGGGAAATTAAATTACAAGAAGCAGTTGTCACATTTGATTAAATTAGAAGCAGTGCTATATCAGTACTAAGGCCACTGACACTGATAATTACCCTGTGGTTATGTAAGAGAATGCTTCTCTTCTTAAGAAATTCATCTAGTGTACGTATACAAAGAGCCTTGAGTCAAGCAGCACATTTCTCAATGCTTCACAGAAAAATTATATACAGAAATAATAACAGCTAACACTGAATATGTTTGTCACAGGGTCCAAAGTAATCTTTCTACCATTACTTTTATGATCAATTTTCTATAATTTTGGAATTGTTTCCAAGTAATATAGTTAAAAAAAACATTTCTTGACATGCCCAAGGACTGTTACTAATTGGGATCAGAATCTAGGTCATGGTGTGTTTTTAGAAACAATGAGGTTGGTACAGCTTCAATGCTCTGAGGAATTCCAAAGTAAAGATTATCTTTGAAAAGGGTCAATGTAATCATGATAAGTAGTAGCATGGATAACTGTTTGTTGTAAGGCATAGACAGTGTTGTGCAGGTTCTAAATGCACCAAGAATTTATCATTTATAATTGTAAATGTGCCTGACAAAGACAGACAACACTACAGGATTTCACTTACAAACGATTTCTGTAAATGATGACATGGGAAACGAAATAGAGAGGACCGAGGTGAGGATTGGACTGTAGAACCTTGGTGACAATGAACTGCATTTCAGTTTGATAAAAAAGTTAAATGTAAAAGATCCACTACAGTAGCCCAGCAACTGTAGTAAGCAAAAGTGTTCCGTCCTCACATGTACACACATAAAATCACCTTGATCAAACCATTCTACAGCATATAATCGTACCAAAGATTATTTTGTGTATCCTAAATAAGTACCATTATATTTGTCAAATTAAAACTTAAAGATTAGTATATTGAAATGAAATCTCCACATTTCCTTTGGTTTTGATTCATTTGATTGGTTACGAGGAGGCAAGGGTCGGTTTCAGATATGAATGGTGAATGGGTGGTGGGATGAACTGACTTTGAAGTGCAATCCTGGGAAAGGAGCCCGAATGCCTGATGGACTTGAAAGGGGTGAAGGGAAAGATGAGATTTTTTTCATGATGACTTCAAAGAACACCAAGTTTTCAGCTATTAAAGAGGAGATTGTGGATTGATATCTAGATGTAACTTCCCAGAAAACATGTCAAATATTCTTGAGTCAGTGTCCCTGAAACCATGTCAAATATTTTTGGGGTTATCAGAAGTCATATCACAATTGAAACTTAATTTTGTGGGAGGCTTCTTGTTCATTTCCTGGCCACTCAGACCCCTGAAATAACCACACAAAAATTTGTATTAATTGCAATACTATTTGGCCAAAAGTTTAAGCATATTTGTGGATAACTCTTATATCCTAAACTAAGCCCATATCCATTAATCTGTGTATCAGCACATGACTGTGATTTACTGGGTAAAGTTCTGTCTGGCATCTGTCTCTGGTGGGGCTATAAGGAATCTCCCTGACTCCGGCTACTCTCTCCCTATATAAATCTCTTCCAACCTGGCTAAATTCTGTTAAACCATTGGCCGAAAGCAGCTTCTTTATTAACCAACAAATTCAACACATATACAGAAGGACTTCCCACATTACTTAATCATGCTGTAGATTCCCAGGAAGTCAGTCCAAATAGAAATACTTTGTCAAAACCATGAGGAGAACTTCACAGAACAAAATCATCATGAACAACAACACAACAGGAAGGAAAGGGTTAAAAGATAAAGACGAATTCACAGAGAAAAAGCAGGGACAGCAAACCTGTTCCATAGTGGCCAGAAGTTCGTAATCAGTTTATAGACTGAGGATCCTGAGCACAGAAGCTGTTGGATTTAGTGACATCAAGGTTGATGTGGATCACAGGAAGCTTTGATAAGGAAAGATCAGTGCTATGTGTAACACGCAGTAACAGGAGTGAAGTCACAAGATCACAAATGAGTGTGACACTGAGCTTAGCCAGTATCTGGACTTGGGATGAGACCATGTGTGACAAGTTCTTCTGATTTTCCCATGGGTAGTAATAATTAACTTGTTTTTTCTTCCCTTTTATCAGAACATCCACAACTGCTTCCATAAAGTGAGAGAAGATACTGTTAGACATTGTGTACTCATATTAGATATACCTTTAGATATACCTACAGAATAAAAAGGAGTTACTTAATAAATATCTGTTTGATGTGGGAGTGTCATATATCAATCTGTTGATTTCATTGGTTAAGTAATAAACAAACTGCTTGGGCTCATAGCTTAGAACATAGGTGGGTGGAGAAAACAGAGCAGAATGCTGGGAGAAAGAGGAAGTGAGCTCAGACTCCACAGCTCTGCTCTCTAGAGCAGAGACGCCATGCTTCCGGCTCCTTGGCGGACGCGGGTATAGCTCTGCTCTCCGAGACACATGTGATGAAGCTCCGACCCAGGATGGACGTAGGCTAGAATCTCCCTGGTAAGCCACCTTGTGGGCTACAGCAGATTATTAGAGATGGGCTAGTCCAGGTGCGAGAGTTAGCCTAGAAGAGGCTAGATAGAAATGGGCCAAGCAGTGTTTAAAAGAATACAGTTTCCATGTAATTATTTCGGGTAAAGCTAGCTGTGCTCTGCTGCTCTTACTTCAACAACTGTTGATGTTGGCAGAACAAGTCAGGGGAAAAGGTGTGGAGAGAAAATTGAAAGATAGCCTTTGAAACAATGAAGACTTGAAAGACTGTTCTGTAGTTGACAAATCTACTCTACACTCATTTTTTTAACATTAAAGACAGGCATAAGGCTTCTTAGGAGCTTAAAAGTACATAACAAGCCCTCGATACATTTTACTTGATACAATTTGAATAAAAGAAAAGATAAGAAGTCTTTCTGTCTCTATCTCTCTCCTACTTCTCTCTGCCTTTTCTCATTGCCCCTCTGTCTGTCTGTTTCTTTCTTTGTCTCTGTCTCTCTCTCCAGTGGATTTTCACAAGGGCCTATACTGAGACTGGATGCTGAGCCATATGATCCACCTGGAGAACTGGTTCAAGCTACCAGAGCATTTGGATGCAGAGACTCAGGACAGGCCAATAAAGCTTGTCATAAATCACCTTAGATAGACTATGGCATTAGAACCAGCTGAATCAAATTCATCCACATCAATTAAGAGGGAAAGTAAGAAATGGAAAACTGTCCACAAAAAATTAACTGGAATCTGGACATTCCTAGATATGATCTATTTAAGGGACTATTCTAATCACTAGCAGGTTAAGAAAAGCAGCTGGTGCATTCAAACAGGTGAATTACATGCTTCATGACACTGATACAAATAAAAAAAATATGTCCAGTTGTCAGTGTAATAGTATCAAAAGAGCTCTAAACATTAAATAACTAAAATTTCTCCAAAAAGTTAATGCTGGTGGTTCACCCTGGTTCCAGAGAACAAGTCTTTTCCGGGGTAAAACTGTCATTTCCCAATCCTTGTAACTTATCTCACAGACAAATCTTCATATGTACATTTCTCAGTGCATGTTTCACTTTTTCTATAATTTTAATACTGCTTCATACAAGATTGGAGGCTAGCAACAAATCCCATTCCTTAACCTAATCCCATCCGGCATTTTCTTAGGGGAAGGCATCAGGTAAGGGACCTTGGATTCTAGAGATGGATGACATTAGCACAACCTGAAAGCAGCACTCACCGATGAGCCAAGAACTCAGGTTCCACCAGCTGGGTGACTGCAGCTCAAAACATCCTTGTACAGTCTTCATGCATAGCTGGAAGACAGCAGCCTCCAAGGCAGCAAACACAATGCAGTGGCAGGAGTTGGGAATGCTTCACGGCAGCATCAGGACCCACACCTGGAAGCATAGCAGAACAGAGGCAGAGGCAATAGGATCAGAAGTTCATGGTTATTCTCCATTGGCTAGTGAGATTGTGACCACCTTGGGCTATATGAGTCCCTGTCTAAAACACACCATAAAGGGTGGCTGACAAGCCTCAGTGGGTAATAATGCTTGCTACCAAGCCTCAAGGGCTGCTGACCTGACTCAGTAGCTAATGGCACTTGCTACCAAGCTTCAGAAACTGAGTTAGAGAACTGAGTTGGGCGAGAATCAATACCACCAACATATGTTCTGACACTTAATCTTTTATCTCTCTCTGTCTCTGTCTCTCTTCTCTTTCACACACACATATACACAGGAATAAATAAAAGTAATACTAAAATTTTAAAACAAAATAGAAGTGATTGTACTAATTAGACTGGTACATGTTGTAGACATTACACTACCCATGCATTACACCTATTTGTACAATTATAATAAAAGTTAATAAACTGGGACACTAAGAAGAGAAGCTTCATTTCATGGTAAGAGTGTTTCCCTTAATGATGGAGAGATCAGTGTTTCTGTGACAGTTCTACTGGTCATGAGAATGCTTTCATTAGGCCACACACATCACCTATGAAAGGACACATGATTTACAAACTGTAAGGAGATAAACTTCATTCTCTTTAGCAGATTGTAATGAATACTGGAGGGAAAAGTCAGCTGATTGCTGCTGCTGACATTATGAACTGAAATCAATATACTGCACTGTGTGGGGGATTCATTCATATTAGGTGCAATCTATGTTCCTGGGGTGGGCCAGTCAGTCTCATTTTGATATGAGGTAATATTTCCATATGAACAGAAATTCCCAGTGACTCACTCCAATGGCACAACAAAGCACAAACTCTGAATTGTGGGAGCAGCCATCAGCATTACGAAGGCCAGGACTTTTATCTATGAGTTTCTGAGGAGTTAATGCACAGCACACACATCCCTTCCACTTCATGGTCATAGGTGTGACATTTAAAACTCTGTACTTGAATGAGTTGAGCCACATTTGCCTAGAGAAAGGGGTGGAAAATAGTGACCACAAATCTAGTTACAGTGGGACATGACAATAACATTTTCTGGTTCAAATATTTACACCTGTGATCTTATAATTTCTCATTCATTCCAGTGAATTTAAGCATCTCTTGAAAAAATTATGATCTAAATTTCCATAAGGAAAGAGTAGTTAAGCATAGAATACAATTTCCTTAGAACTGTGCATCTGCTTTCCTCTCTCTCTCTCTCTCTCTCTCTCTCTCACACACACACACACACACACACACACACACACATCTTTGTTTATCTTTCTCTTACATACAGACACATTTCTGCTCCCCCCCCCATCTCTGGTTTTGGTTTGGGATAAAAAATGCAAGAGATTTAATAATAAAATATTGTTTTCACAATACAATTTTGACTTCTCTTTGCAGCAGAGATCATCAAAGGAAATATCACTAGTCAAAATAGAAAGAACATCTGATTGTGAAATTCTCAGTCCAAATTGATACATTTACAGCACAACTCGGGCAGAGTCATAAAAGAAGGTATAGAAGGTTTCTAGGAGGCAAAGTTCTGGGAAGTCAGCTGTTGATCTTAGATTCACAGGAAAGCTACATCCTCAGTAACATGGGTATCTAAACAAAAGCTAAACAGTGACAGAACTTCTATACAGATTAACTTGAAACAGAGAAATCTGATGGCACTCCAACACCTAGAAAAATAACTAATGGCCCTTGAGAAAGTGAGAGAAATGGTCATCCCTAGAGATGAGCCTTTAGTTGGATAGCTCATACAAAGCAGTCAACCCCCAAGTCTTGCAATTATAAGTAACACTAAATGGACTTACCAAGTTATATATGTAGGCAATAATAATAAAATAAAATGAGGCCATGGAATGGAGGTGTGTTGGAGGAAGGGAAGAGGAAAAATGATGCAATCATATTATAATAAAAATAAAGACTAAAAGTAAAAACATGCTTTTTATTTCCAAGAGAACATTTCTAAGTATTATTCATTTTACAAACATTTTTAAGTGCCCATGTTTCTGTAATCCTGGTTGGTCTTAATAACTCTGAAGACTTCTCAAGTAATTCTTAAACAAATAGATGGGAAAAAGTCGGTGACACCACCCTTCTACCATGACTTGTCACAGCAACATGCCCTGAAAGTGAACACCAAAGGACCTAGGAGGACATGATGCCCACCAGAATTTGGTTGGGCTGTTACATTTTGGCGAAAATCTTTACATCTTTTCTTTATCACATCCATCTATCTTTCAATTTCTAATGCTTTGTATGACTCTCTTGGCACATTTAATCATTAAAATAAACTTTTGGGATGGCCTAAGTATATTTACTATCTACAGGATAAAGAAGGAACAATTCAGCTACCAGAACTACCAGATTTAAGAGTAAAGCAAAACAACAAAACAAACAAAAACAAAAAACCAACACAAAACACCCTGTTATTTCATGCCCTTGAGTATATGATGAAATTCTTGGCTCCATTTCAGGAGAATCAAGGCACCTTCTATTTTTATTTACACTTTAGACCACCCAAAAATGGACTAAGACTCTTCTGTATCTCAAAACCTTACTGGGTTATGTGCTTATTTTATCATTAACCAGTTCCTAATAAGTAATGTATGCTTTACTGTATAGAATGCTTTAATACAAAATAAAATGAAAGAAAAGAACTAAGAAGCCAGTCATAATTAAAAATAATAGTCTTCTGAGTTTGTTCAATAGATATCATTTAATTTTAAATTGTCTTTTGCTTTTATTTACTTTTAAAATATTATAAAATACCCATGTCTCATATAATGTTGCCTGGCCTTGATACATCTGAAAGCTTCTCCACTTGTAATCATTCTCTTGTTCTCAAATATATGTAGAGGAGAAAGTCAGTGATATTAGTTATTCAATACTTGACTTCTCAAGAACAACTTTCTAGCTGCCACTCAGCTTAGCTACTGGAACCTTGGGCAATTTGTTCAATGCAGCCCCTTTTTGTTAATTTCCTTTTTTAATCACCCAATAAGTTATTTTTTTTGTAAATCTCTTGGTCTATAGAATGTGATCTATTATTGTCTTCATCCGAATAGCCTTAAATATCTATGGCTATTTGGATACAATTGCATCCACAGGACCTCAAGGTTTTTGTGCCTTGAAACACAGAATTGTTTGGTGATAGACACCAGAAAGGAAAGTAAGAGAACTTATTAAGCTCAAACACACTTCTATGTAGGAATTGGGCCACAGCAGAGAGGAAGTTCAGAATCTCAAATGGTAA
>NW_004949107.1:1155581-1163903 GCF_000317375.1 Microtus ochrogaster
TGGATTTTCTTTTGTGTGTTTATCCAACTCATTCTTGATAAATCACAGGCCACTTTCAACTATTCTAGTCTGTCATTTGCCTGTATCAATAGACCCATGTACTTCTCGTCAGACTATGTCAGTGATTTTCTGTACTCCTCCTTATACCAAGAGGTGTTTCTCCTACATTAATTTTCAAGTACTATAAAAGGCTTTTAGATTGTTGACTATCTGCATTTCATGCTTCAGTGTCTCTACTAATGGCAGTCCCAGAAACATTTTTGGGGAGCTGAAGGATGGATGATCCAACTTCTTATAATTATTTTCTACTGTTGAGGGTTGATTCTTCTGCCTAAGGGAGACCAAAAATCTCTCCTTAATCCACTTTTCACTTGGAGGCAGGAATCAGAAGTAGAAATTGGCTGGTATCCTGTCATCAACATTTTCATCTTAAAATGTGGTATCCTAAAAAACACAAATGTTAGAAAGAGGTTGAAAATCCAAACAAGATTAACATGGTTATACCACCAAAAGTTTCACAAAAGACTGAGCCTGAAAAACATTGACTGTATATTGCTTCAGGTGATACACACTCATATAGCTGTTTCCTGGGGGAGGAGGGAACACTCTTGAGTAAAAATTGCACACAGCAGACCAAGAACACCTCACTGAGATATAAAGAGCAGCTGCAATGATTGATCTAAGAGACGATCCCTGGACCACAGACACTGACTACAAGGGTTGGACCAAGAGATAGAACACTGCCTGTACCAATTTAAGGAAGAGATGTATAGGCACCAATGCAAGATTACAGCCTTACAGAAAGTATTAAAAAGAAAAACTCCAACACCAACAAAAACATAGGCAATAGAGCACCTTCAACCAGCAAACCCCAAAGAATAAAAACGTATAAACACCACCACTGAAAAACAATAGAAATTAACACTCACTAGTCATTAATATCTCTTAATATCAATGGACTCAATTCACATATAAAAAGAAACAGGCTAAGAGAATGGATATGAAAACAAGACCTATCCTTCTTTCCCCTGGGAACTACTATTTGCTTTTGGCATTCCTTAGTTATGTGTAATTTTTTTGTGTAAGCTTGAGGCCCCATTAGGTTTTCCCCCTCCACATTTGTGTATCTACTGGTATCCTTGTTCTGGTCTTTTTTAGGCAACTATGGTGATGAGAATTCATGGGTGTAGCTTCTCTGCTATTTCTAGCTACATTCTAAATATTTATCATTATACCCACATATAAATATTCATCTCATTCCCATTAAAGACATAACACTTTACAACAGACAGAGACCATTACAGAAAACCACAACAGATCAAAATGCAGACAACAAGTGATCATGTAGTTAGCCTGGCCCAATCTGATACATCTACAACACAGCCCTTGCGCCTAAGGCTCAGGGATCATATAAAAGAGGAAAGATGAGGCAGGAAGACTGTAAGAGCAAGTGGAACTGGAAGTTTACTGAGAAATTTTTGTCTATTTTTATTCAGTAATATCATTCAAATTGAACTAAGTTGGTTTATTTTATTTCCTTTTTCTTTAAATTATGTTTTTTTATCACCCCTAGAATATCCAATATCTCAAAACTCAGAAAGTCATAGGATGATACTTTCCAATTATGTCCAGTAAAAACTCAGGAAAGAATGAGTCACCATTAGTGTTTAGGATCTCTGTTTGTAAACTAAGCTATGAATTGACCAGCACAAACCTCTCCTTCAACAATAGGGTGAATGCTTTGCTCATCAGTCTTTTTTTTCCATTTTGAATTTATTTTTATTGTTTTTATTGAGCTATATATTTTCTCTGCTCTTCTTCTTCTTCTTCTTCTTCTTCTTCTTCTTCTTCTTCTTCTTCTTCTTCTTCTTCTTCTTCTCCTCTTCCTCCTCCTCCTCTTTCTCCTCCTCTTCCTCCTCCTCCTCCTTCTTTTTATTCCTTTTCTTCTTTCTATTCTCTTTCTCCTTCTTCTTCTCCTCCTCCTCCCCCTTCTTCTCCCTTTTCTTCACCTCTAGCTTCCATTTTTTTCCATTTTTTTCTCTTGGTATTCTCTGTGTATGGGAACATGTATGTCTCTATATACATTTGTTTCTTGAGATTTTTTTCTTTCCCCTCCCCATGATCTTTTTCTTCTGTTTGTTTTTGTCCCATTCTGGTTTGTTTGGTTTTTCCTTGATCTTATTGTACTTTTATTTTTTTCCTTTAGATGACTGTTTGTTTTCAAAAGTGAGACAGAAAAGGTGTAGATAAGAATGGGAGGGAAAATGGGAACAAACTGGGGGGAATATAGTAAGGGGATACCATAATCCAATTATACTGTAAGAAAAAAAAACATCATATGTTCAATAAGAGAAACAAAGAAAAGGTTTATAAAATCTCATTATATAACATATATGGAAAGAAAATGTATTCAAGAATCTTATACATTATAGGGAATTTTACTCATTTCTCTCTATATATTTCTAGTTTCAGAAACACATTTTAAAGGAATTAGAAACAACAATTCAATAGAAACAACAGAAAGTAAATATTAAGGTAACAAGATCTGTGTTGATTTTTGCTAAAGAGGGTCAAGCAGCTAGGAAGATGTTTAAACAGAGGCCCGAAAGTGATTAAGTTCATTTTAGTTTCAGAGAATTTAAAGTGGTTCAGTGAAGTCGAGGAAGAAAATTAACAAGAAGATCCCAATATGTAAAAGCTTTGCTCCATTGTGGTAACCAGGAGAGGACTGAGGATGGGAACAATGAAAAATCTTGTTGGCATAACAGTTAAATGTGAAGTTGATAAAAATAATTTTTAGTGATTTTTAAAATAATGCAGTGTCCTTCTCAGCCTCTGATGACCCAGACTAGAGAGTTGCAGGAAGAACTGGATACCCAACCCTTCCATGGTTGGGCATAATATGGGCATTATTCTCATGGCATTTAGCTGTGTAGAGACTGTGTGGTAATGGCCCTTCTATTTCCTTTGTCCTAGCACAGCGATTGTGTTAGAGTGTTTTCAGTATGACCTGTAACTTTGTCTGTGTGGGTGGTTTCTCCAGCTCCGAATAAAGATGAATGATGCAAAGAGAAGCTAAGGGATCACAGAATATATTTTATCCATAAAGTCATGAGGTCCACTACTAGGTACTTTTATCTTAATGGAACATCCAATTTTTAAGGTGTTGTGACTTGCTTCAAAGCAAGAATAAGGCATATTTGAATAACATTCTTGGAAGCAGAAGTCAGTAAAAACTCTTTTCCAAGAACTATTCTTGATCACTCAATGAAATATACTTTTATTCACCTGCCTTTGTCCTTTTTCATTTTAAAATAACATTCAGGATATTGAACCTAGAACTTTTCCCAAGCTAGACAAGTGCATTACCACTGAACTGTACACACAAATACCATTTTATTCATTTTTTTAAAAAAAATGTCTCTTTGCTTTTTATTTTCCAAACATTTCAGTATGTTCTCTAGCTGGTTCAGTTAATTCTCCAGGCAGGTCTCAAACCTTTTGTGTGGCTCCACAGGCCTTGAGTTTTGTTCTCCATGTACCAGGTTTCTGTGTAGCAGGAATAATGTGTGTGTGTCACCTGCCCTGCATTAGAAACATATTTTTTGAAATACAAATTATTAAAAATAACCTGTAGATACATTAAAACAATCAAAATATAATAGATGTAAAAAAGTAAAGAGATAATGTACTCATGACACTAGATCTGTAATATATGCCGCTAACGATAGCTCATACACAGCATGCAATGGGAATTTCCACAAATCATTGTGAAAGGCTTGCATACCCCAAAGAAAATCCGACTAATGTGCACTTCACAAAAATGAGATCAGAATGATTAATGAGGATATAAATGCTACATTAATCACAGATTTACCAAGTAAAACCATAAATAGCACTATAACCCTCTTGGAGTGGTAAATATGTTAAGATCAGGCAATGTCAATGAGGGTGAAGGTTCAGGAAACCAGAAACTGCTGGGAGAATAAATCATTACAACCATTTTTACAAATGGTATGTCATTGCTTATTGACTCAGGGTATCTCCAGGCTACATGTGCATATACCAATGCACGATTTATGCCTTGCAGTATGTTTATGTGCCAAAGAATGCATGAAAACGAAGAGTCACAAAAACAGTCTTCATAGTGCTTCACACAGGAAAAATATCACATTCCTATAACATTAGCATGGATGATTAAACTATACTGTGGACTATTATATTATCATGAAAATGAACAAGCTAGACAAGTTACAGAATGCACAGAAGAGAGCAAGGGAACTAGATAAAGTATGCAGACAATGGTAATATTTATTTCTAGTTTAATAGAAAAGAAAAGAGGGTTATAAAACTGTTTAATGCTGTACCATTATGTAATTATTTTTGTACATTTTACTCTTTTAGATTTTTCTCTAGTCTTCTAGCCATAGTGGGCATGTATTCTAAACTGGCCATCTCTAGTGATAAGCCAAGACTTAAAGTGGAAGGAGTGGGAATGGATCCCAGTCTGTCCTTCCTGTGAGATGTGCTGGAGTAAGGGTGGCCTAGAGATTGGGGGAGTGACCAACCAATGATCAATGTGTGATTGGTAATTGTAGGCATCAGTTTGGGTGGATTTTGCCAGTTAATTCTGAGAAGAGCTAGGAGGAAGTTTCTGGAGGAAAATGACAGTTGAATACCTCAATGTATGAGGAAAACTCACGTCAGTGTGGACAGCTATGAGCCAGTCTGTCCATGGCCTGGATAAATCACAAAGACAGTTCTGTTTCTTCACTCAGGTCTTATAAAGTCTACTCTACCACTGCTGAGTGTGAGGTCCTGCCCTGCTTTGTATGGTGCCGGCTGCCCCGACCCAGGGAGTATTATCAGAAGCTGAAGCTCTTTAAGTTTGCCAGTTGACTACAAAACTATTCAGGTATTTCTCCTGGAAGTTCTTGTAAAAAGTATCTTTTCTAAGATACAATTGATCATAATCTCCATAAACAATGTAGCATAATGGTATCACAGTTCACAGAGGGCCAGTGCCAGCTACCTCAGCCCTAATAATCTGTCCTCTTAGAAACCGAAGAGAAAATTATATTGTAGAGTAAACAGTGTTAGTTTCTTGAATCTCAACCCAAGAGAGGGAACTAGGTCCCAATTGACTTTCTCAACATCCAGCCAGAAGCCTGCAGGTTGTAGGTCAGTCAGCCTTCCTTGGAAGAGCAAGACCTTTATTAGTAACTGACTCCTGAACAAAGCTTGCCCCAAGCAGCAGTAATAACAAAGGGCTTTCTAGTTAGAGGTGAAATGCATAAGATAATTAACTTCTAATTGATGTCACATTCTTTAATTTTATTATGAGGTGAATTAACACAAATGAACTTCGGAGTGTTTTCACAGTTCATGCACCACGACATTTCTACTTTTGATGCTTAATTATCAAATAGTGCAAGACCACAGAGCAGAAGGTAGAACAGCAGTAGAACACTTTAAAATTCATCAGAAAGCAAAATTCATAACCACAAACCCAGTAAACAAACACAGCACTGACAGTTGAACAAATCTCTCTGCAGTACTTCCCTGACCCTGGCAAAAAGCCATAAGCCCTATCAGTGGGGCTTGTTCTTTGTTCTCTTAACTATTCTTCATACACGGTGTGTAAATGATCATCCTCCCTTGAAGCAGGCAATAATCAAATTCTCTTTCTACTCATGGGATTGATACTTTATATTTCTTGAGCCAGTCCAGGGGGTAAATATTGCCACCTGGATGTGATTTGATTTAGTATTTCCCTAATTACAGCAGAGATTGAGCACCATGTCAAACAATTATTGATCTCTTGGTGGTGTTTTTATATACGAATTTTATTTTACACCATTTCCCTCTATTTCTATAGACTACTCTGTCTTTCCTTGTTGATTTATCAGACTCTATCATTAGTTCTTTGTCTCCTTCATTATATACAATTATTTTCTTCCAGTCTATGCCTTTCCATTTGGTTTCTGGTCTATGAGTAGACCTTTTTTAACTTGAGAAGATAACTCATGTGTGTTTTCTTTTGTGATTACGCACTTTGTGTCTTCGGGACAGTCTTCTCATTGTAAGCAGTAATGAGCACCCCCCCATAGCAACTTCCGGATATTTGCTTTCTCCTCTCTCTCTTGTGAAGATTGTCTCACTGGAATTGCACATGCCACAAGCATGAGGACACATGTTCATTTCTTTCTCTCCATTTCTTTTTGTAGTATAGATTCTTACGTTTTCCAATAATAATTTCTTATCCTGATGATTGCAAGGTCAGCCCTATTTAAACCCAGTGTCCCTATATATACATTTATACTGATGCTATACCCAGTGAATGATAAAGTCAGTGATTTAAAACAATGTAGCAGCTGACTATTTTATTGTAAACTCACCTGACATCTGGTTTAGTCACATCCTTTATATAATCTCACATTGCAGAACCCACAATTGTCAGATTATTTACTTTTGGGAGCCTTGGAACAAATTCACATACAAGCTTATATAGACTATGTCCATTTCCAATGACTGTGGAAGGACAGAGAAGCTCATTGCCTACCAAAGAGTGACATAGAAAATATTATTTGTTTCTAAAGTGTTGACTTCCTTGCATGTTTCTCATGTGGCCCTAATCTGTAGTTCCCCATCACTAAACATCAACTTCTGCCATAACTGACATCTACCAAAGAAAGTTATCTTGTTTGAAGTACTTATGTGGTCAGCAATGCACAGCCAGACGACCATGAAATCCATCTACTTTAAGATGCATAGTTTTAGCTGCATCTGTGAGCATCATTTTACATGAGAACGATAATGGTGATGGGCTCTGTCTTCAGAGGGAGAGCTTACACTTGATGACGGACTGGTGACACTGTGTCATTACTTGTGATCCTATTTAACATCTATCTTAACCTCAACTCCACATTTTAAGAGCTCCTCCCTGTTAGTTTCTTCCTTCAGTGTATAGAATGAACCGATATAAGTTATAAACATTTACCTATATGATAACATATTGAATTCTTTTCATTATCTTTACAGACAGTCTTATGGTGCTAGAGTAAAGCTGAACTAGTTGAGCTCAATTTTAACTGAATTATATTTGTTCATGTATGTGTTACATCATGATAATTTGGGCAACTAGCATCTTTTTTATTCTTAACATAGGCATTGGGATATTTCAACTTTATTATGGAGGGTATTTTGGGAAGATAAACAATTCTAAATTGACAGTTAATTTTATACTCTTCTCACAATTATTTATCTCTACAGGTGTAATATTTTTGTTGAAATAAAAGTAGACAAGCAGGCCTTTTAATCACTACTCCTCCAGATATTTTAAGTATCTTCTTCCTGCTTTAGCAGTGGCTTTTCTGAAAATGTCTTAAATGCATGCTTCCTCTTCATATGGAGATGAGGGGCATGCAAGAATTTGGGGAGCTAATTGGGAACTTAAGTATAGGTTTAAAGCCGAATCAGAGTAAACCAAGCTGGAAGAAACATTCTTGAAGCAGGAGATCAATCTTGCAATTATCAAGAATAAATCATCAGTCAAAACAAAGGGAAAATGAAAAAATTATGGGACATAAAAGAGTTTAGGATATATGGAATTTGAAACAGTAAAAGAGAAAAAGAGATCTAGAAATTCAAGCTTTATGAAAAATTTTATAAATCACATTTTATTTTAAAGATAAACTTTTAAACTAACATTTTTATTAATACTTTGGTAATTTCAGTCAAAAGATTTTGATTGTATTCATCCTCATTTACTCTTCATAATTTTCTCCTATATCAATGCTATCTCTGACCCTTTACCTCTCTATACCACAACTTGATGTCCTCCTATATTTTTAATTAAATAACTTATAGGTACATTTAAATTGAATAACCCATAAACTACTATTTATCCATATACTTTTGGTCCAGGGCCTGTGGTGGTTTGAAAGAAAATGCTCTGATAGGAAGTGGTACTATTAGGAGGTGTATCTCTTTTGGAGTGGGTATTACCTTATTGGAAGAAGGATGTCACTGTGGAGAGAGGCTTTTAAGTCTCTCACACTCAAGCAAAGCCCAGTGTGGACACAGATTCTGTATGCTGCCTGTAGATCAAGATACAGACCTCTCAGCTCCTTATCAAGCATTCTCTAACTGCATACTGTCATGTACCATCATAATGATAATAGACTAAATCTCTAAAACTGTAAGCTAGTCCCAATTAAATGTTTTTCTTTATAAGAGTTTGCCATGGTCATGGTGTCTCTTCAGAACAATAGAAACCCTAAGACAGGGTCAACTACTTGTCACTGACATGTGGTTGATCTA
>NW_004949107.1:1165324-1195805 GCF_000317375.1 Microtus ochrogaster
AGCAGATCAATGTGCACTCAATACTACCTAAGAAGCTCCATCAGAAGAAAAGAACCCTGTGCTTTAGCATACTGCATTTGTTTGTTTGTGTGAAATATGGCATTCTGGAACTTGCTATGCGTATCAGGCTGGCCTTGACTTCACAGAGCTCTTCCTGTTGACTCTTAAGTGTGATAAAAAATCTGGTCAACTGGGATTAAAGAATCAGCAGCGATTCATAGGAGATAGCATAATGAAGGTAAAACCTTTAATGTATTTCTTCAGGGTCAGTGCATAGGAGCACCTCAAGCTGACAGCTAAACTTGTAAGATCCTCCCACATGTTTTTGGTTTTAGCAGCATAAAAGCTTCAGAACTGAAGGGATCATAGAGAGTAGCTGAAATCGTGGAGAGAAACAGAACCTTGGTTCCTTGTAGCAGGGTCAGAGTTCATGAAAAGTGGACACTAGATATTGTTGTTAGAGATATAGTCTCAGTAGCAGTGCAGATGCCAGGGTATAGTAGGGGCCAGGCATATTTAATGTCTACCAAAGACAGACACATCTGTCCATGAGCCTATGTCACGCTCCACATGTTGTAGGTGGTCAAGCCAGTTGAGTAGGACTCCTCATGCCTTTGGAGCACAGATCCTTTCTACGTCCTAGCTGTTGGACAGTGAGCTATTTTCAGACCTCCATTTGGGGTTTGCTTTGATTTGATTGTGACTGTGCTCTGGTTCACACTCCTGGAATAAGAAATTATGTAAATTAATTTTGAATTCTTTTCTAGGGAAAGAGACCTTGAGTTGTAAAGAGATACTGAAATTTTAAAGCTGTGGAATTTCTTAGAGATTGTGGGACTTGTAAAATTACTTTATATTTTATATTATTACATTAACATGACATTTTGGGGATAACCAAGAATGGAAAAAAAAACTGTGGCTTAAATAGTATATAGTTTTTGTGTATCAGCTTTAAACACGGGTGGAATTCTTATTAGTTTTTAGTGTCAACTTGATACCACCATATGTCACTTGGGAAGATGGCGCTTCTATTGAGGAACTGCCTTGATTATATAGGCTTGAAAATATATCTCATGGAGATTGTCTTATTCAATCACTTATTTGGAAGGCTCCAGGGCACTGTGGGCATTATAAGACAGTTAGCTGAGTGTGACTCAGAAAGGGAGATGGTACGCATCATTTGTTCAAGGTTTCTTCTACAGTTCCTGCCCTGACTTCCCTCTATGACTGATTGTGAACAGGAAGTGTAAGAAATATAAACTCTTTAGCCCTCAAGTTGCTTTTGGTCAAGATGCTTATGGCAGCAACAAAAAAAGTGAAAGAGAATACAAGTTTGTGGAATTAAATGAAGATGTGCACCTGTATCATCAGTGAATTTTCAGCATTTTAACAAGTCAGTTCACAGTGGATTAAAACCACAAGTATTTTACTTGGAATTGAAAGTCTTAGGGAAAATGATTAAAAACTTTTGACATTTATCTGTGCAACGATACTTTAAGTGTCACCTCAGAAGTGTATCTGTCCAATCAAAAATTGGCAAAGTGGAATGTGTGTTGAAATAAAAGACTTCTCTAAATGTAATGAATAAACATAGGGCTGAAAAAAGTCCTACATAATAGATAAAATATTTTTAGACTGTCTTTCTTATAGGGGGTCACCATCCAAAATGCTTGAGTAACTCAACCACAGACAAGCAGCAACAAATAATCTTTAAAAAATAAGGCAAGCCGTTACAAAAGAAATAAAAATAATAATTTGTTGGTAAATGAAAGGAACCAGAATAATAAATAATCCTTAGTAATGGAATCCAGACTCAGAAAGACAAATACAATATGTAGATGTTAGCTATTAAGTCTTCAATAAGGCTGAAATACCATATAACCACATAGGTTAGGTATAGAGTAAGGGACTAGTGGAGAGGAAAAAATATTCCTTGGAAAATGAAGTAAAATATATAGTGATGGAGAGATGGGTTGGGGCATGGGACTAGAGGATAAAACAGAAAGTAAGAAGAGGGTGGATAAGGGAGCCAATATGGGGAGAGATATCTAAAACTTAGGGACTTTTGAGTGGTCATATTTTGAGTGGTGATATGGAAACCTAAACAGTAGAAGATTCTTAATATATATTAGAGTATATATTACTATGTTAATAATATATTATATAATGATCTAATCTAATATATAGAAAACCATATACACACAAGTGTGTGCATATATAGATGCAGATATATAAACACCAAATAATGTGAGACAAAACCCAAACTAGACATCTTTTGTAATTGAATGAAACCTCCAGTGCAGGAAACGGGTTGCATCTAAATGAATTGTTAACCAAAGTTAATCCCCCAAATTTGGCTATTACCAGTTCTCTTGGTAGCTCTCCACAAACCGTTGGTAAACCCCTAATGCTCAAGATGACACCTAAATAATTCCTTGAACCTGGAAATGTCAAACTGGTGCCTTCACGGAGTCTTCACCCTTACTGATTACTGTTCCTGTCACTAGAAGGTACCCTACAAGCTACCAAAGGAGAAAAGTAAACACAAACTGATTAAAACCCTTCAATATGCATTGTTCATCTGCCTGAAAGACAAGCTACTGCAATAGTTACACGATGCTTGTGAGACTAGGCAAACAATATCTGACTGAATTTAAGCACTCCTCTACAAGATGGGTCCCCAGTCACTGACAGTGTTTAGGTGGCCAAGAACCTTGAGATGGAATACACCATTCGGGTTAAAACCAAATCCTACTATTCTGAAAAAGACACATAGCAATAAAATGATACCTAATGAAATTCTGGCATACTCATAGATCTGTACCTTGCTCAGAAATCATGGGAAAACCTCCTCTGAGAAACCTGCCTAGCTGTAATTTTGTTGTACTGTTCCATTTACAGTAAGAGCTGAGTTCCTTTTCTAAGTTTCTGTTTCCTGGAACCTGCCCTGCCCCATGACCTTGACTTGTTTTTGATAACACCATGAGCCCCTAATCAGAGATTACATGATTATGATTGAATTTTTAAGGATTTTTCCGTACTTCCTAACTGCCCATTTGTTAAACCTACTTTGCAACTACTCCTGATTTTACTCCTCCAAATGGCTCTGAGAAAAGATTCAGCCCTATTCTCTCTCCAATCTGACTTAGCAAAAAACTAGCCAGCTTTTTGGTGCAACTCCCAACTCCCCTCCGCCCCCCCCCCCCACAAAATAAGCTTGCTTCAAATTTGTTTCAAAAATTGTGGTAGTAGTCTTATTCTCATCCTTGGGATTTATATTTTCTTGAGGCCCCAGTGAGATCAGACCATCCACCCAAACTCTAAAGCTAGACCTTCACTCTGGGACTGCAGGCTGAAGGCTTCCTCAGGAGGTGTCCATCTTCTGATAGTCCCAAACTCTGAGGCAAGCTTTCAGTTCCGTGGACTATTAGAGTAATTTGTCATGCTGAAGCAAACAGCAAAAATCTAAGGAGGCCTCTTCTGATGAGTCAGTGATTTTCTGTGACATCTAGATCTCTGGCAAATGTGATCTGGGACACGGAGGGTCTGATGAGACTCAGTAGTGTTCAGTCCAGGAAACAAACTTTAAAGCCACATTGCTCACCAGAGGTTTTTGGTCTCGTTTGTATTTTGTTTTGGGCTTCATTTTTTTCGTCTCTTGTACTTTCTGTGTTTATTGGTTCATTCTCAGGACATCTAGTAACCATGCCTTTAGCCAAATCATCCTATTATTTGGCCTTAAGGAGTAAAGCTTTAGTGATCATACCTTTGTCCAAACATCCTGTTATTTGGCCTTGAAAAAAAATTGAGCTCTCTAACCTTAAGTTAAGATGGAAATAGAATCACGGTGGGCTCCCACAGTTCTTTTCTATGTCTTTGTCTCTTCTCTACTTTCCCTTGTATTCTCTTCTTATAGCTTTTCTCTACCCACTCATCTTTTTCCCCTCCACAGACCTGTCAAGGGGTCCCATATAACCCTTCTGACTCCTGTCCTCTTGATTCTGGGATAGCACTTCCTTCCATCCTTGATCCCCTATGACAGTTTCCCGACAACTGATACCTGTATGTCTCTTTCTCTACTACAGATTTCTACAACTGGAAGAACCAAAACCTCCCTTTCAGTATTAGCCTGAACTCCTTAATTTTTAATTGATTATATCTTTTTCAATTACTTACCCATGTGGGATGACTGTCATCAAATTCTCTGTACCCTCTTCATACCTGTAGAGAGGGAATACATTCTCATGAAAGCAGCTGAAGCACTCTCTGGAATAATGTCAATAGCTAATGACCAGAAGGTGGAGGCAATTGGCACATTCTTCCAAATTGGAGATCCCATTGTGACTAGAACACAAAGGGAGGTAGGAGGTCTCTTGCTAAATACCACCAGATTCTATTAGAAGGGATTAAATGGGCAGCCTAAAAGCCAGCTAATGTATTATTTGAAACAGGAACCAGATGAAAGTCCTTCAGCTTCTTTGTAATGCCTCCTGGATATGTATTAGTTATATAACCCTATACACCCAGAGGACTTAGTAAATCTCTATGTGATTAGCTTGGACTTTTTTGGTCAGTTGGCCCCTAATATTTGTAGAAAAATACAAAAGATAGGTGGGTTTGCAAGAAAGAACAGGTTAGAATTATTAGAAATATTATTAGAAATAGTACAGAAGGTGTTTGATGGCAGAGACAGCAAAGAAGATGTTTTAGCAGAGAAGATGGAGCAGGCTACTATGGCTATATAAGGCCCAATTATTTTCAATGTTACCATTCAACCCATGAAAAAAGAAAAAAAAAAAACCTTTACAAAAGGACTAATGCACCTACTACAAAGAAATGAGTCAATAGAAGAATGATTGCCCACAATGAAAAAGGTAGCCCTTCCAAACCCAAGTGGGTCCAAGTTATGGAGAATTAATGAGATCAAGACTCCTTCAAACTAGGCCTCTAGGAACCTATGGCAACCTTCAACATCAAGGGCCAAGCTGTAAGTTCTCTGGATAACAAATGGAAGCCTTTATTATTATGGTAAAAATAAAATGGTGCCATTTCCCAAGTGGCCTGCAGGCCATGAGGGGCAGTGAGTCCCAGTCAGGAAGTTGCATGGCAGGTAAGATCTTGGCAGATCAGCCAGCCCCATGAGAAGCCACAGCAGGCAATAGACAAAGACGGATAGGTATGCCATGCAGAGTGAGGTTGGATATATATTTAGTGGGTTATGGAAGGAAAGGGGAGAAGGAGAGAGAGAGAGAGAGAATATATTTAGTGGGTTATGGAAGGAAAGGGGAAAGGGGAGAAGGAGAAAGAGTAGAGAGAGACAGAGAGAGAAAGAAAAACAGAGAACAGGGGGAGGAGAAGACAAACTACCTCTTCAAGAGAGGTGGAAAGAAAGGAGGTCTCAGGCTGGAAGAAGAAGGAAGATCCACTTGCTTTAGCAAATGGGGAAGAAGTGGGTGGGGCTTGTCTTTTAAAGGGACAGGACAGACCATTACATTCCCATCTCTTTTTTTATAATAAAAAAGCAGGAGGTTAGGCACAACAGGTTAAAGGAATCAGGACAGCAGATTCTCAAGACTGCTTCTTGCTTATTTGTGGGCATCTGGTGGGGGACAATGTTCTGTATTCAGTCAATTACATTTTAAATACATGCGAATTGGCCAGTAGCCAGGCAGGAAGTATAGGCAGGGCAACCAGACAGGAAGTAGAAACTGGCCAATGAGAACAGGAGTATTCTGGGAAGAAGGAAACTTCCTCCACAGTCCTGACCAGACACCAAAGAAGGAAGATGTGACCTGCCCTGCTGTAAAAGGTACAGAGCCATGTGGCTAACATAGATAAGAATAATGAGTTAGTATAAGTTATAAAAGCTCATACAAAGTCATACAAAGTCTGAGCTAATGGGCCAATCAGTTTGTAACTAATGTAGACTCTCTGTGTGATTTCTTTGGGACCTAAATGACTGTGGGAACTGGGCAGGACAGACACTGCAACAAAGCAGGTCCTCATGTTACGCATTGTCTGTGGGGAATACCCAAGAAAGCTGGGCATTGGTCACATCCTGGGGTAGCTGGTCTCCTTGCTCCTGCTTGGTGTTTATGGTATGGAAATGTCTGGTGTCTCTTACATCTGTTTAAGGTATTGGCAGAACAGAGTACAAAGTTAAGTTTAGGGGAAATAATATGACCAGGTAATTGAGAGGAGTGCATCTGAACTGTTTAAGGTGGATCTTTTAATTTGACTCCCTAGAACTCAATAGAATTCTTTGGATTTGTGAAAACATAAGTTTTAAACAGTACAATATTTATATCAGAATAACTGTTACAGATATTTTTGCATAATGAAAAGTATTTTTAAGACTATGAAAGGCAGCATAAGAGAGAATTTTGCTAACTTGTAGCTTATTGGAATTTGTTTGGTGAGGCTTTCCTTTTAAATGAAAAATTTCTCAGCTGTCAAACTGCATCAGAGATTTTTGATAAAGATAAAATTTTGCTTGATTTACTGTTTTTAAAATGAAAGAGAACTTACTTGGTTGACACCTAAAGATACTCTGCAGAGCCCTCCATGTTATCTGAGGGTTGTATTTGCCTTTTTTAATTTAGTGTAGGGCTTGCCAGTCTCCAGAAGATCCTGTGGGCTAAGAAATCTATAGGAAGACAAGCCTATCTTGTCCACTGTCTGAAGATCTTCAGTTTAGATGAAAGGCAGTTTTGTCCAGTGGTCAGCACTTGGCAATGGAAGCTAATTGCTGATGGATGCTGTTTTGTGCCCATCTGTCTTCTTTGGAGGAAGTAGAGTGCTACTGCTAGGAGCCAATTTGTCTCTTTTTGTTATGAAAAGTCTTTTAATAATTAAACATTTAAATGCCATATTCCACAGATCTATGAGCAGTAGAGGGCTGTTTACTGGGTATAGATGAGTTATAACTACAGTATAGAATCTGCCTAGAGAGCTGGGTCTAAGCTTGACTGTATTGGCTCTCAACTTAGCAAGTAAGATTTATACCTGCAAAAGTCAGAAAGAACAAAAAACTGATTATAGTAGAAGCTTAACAGTAGAACTGACAATAGTTGAGAACAGCCTAATATATTTTAAAGCAGAGTTGGATTAAATATACCATATTTTTGTAAGAGACTGAAAAGTACATGCCAATTTAAAATATGAGACTTATTGTGGGTTTTTTGTCTGAAATGAAATACAATGTAAAGATTGGGCTAAATATACCATATTTTTGTAACAGACTTAAAAGTATGTAACAAATGAAAACATGAGACTTATCATTTTGTTTGTCTGAAATGAGATGCAATGAACAATTATGACATTTAACAGTAAGCATAGGTGCATTTAAGCTACAAGTATGCACACACATAGTAAACAGGAATTGGGCGAAGTGGATGCTCTTGGTGGGCCCTAATAAAGGCATGCCACTGTGCACAACAAACAAGCAACAGAGTCAGCACTGGTGAATTAGGCAGGTAATACCTCAGTTAAAATGGCAGTGAAGTCCCCTGACCCCAGTTAAGATGGCAGTAAGGTCATTTGACCTCGGTCAAAATGGTGGTGATGGTCACATGTTGTATGGAGAAGCCACATTTTTTTGAACCACAGGAGTTTTAAACATAATAACAAGAGAGACCTAAAAATGTGATATGCTCTGTTGCTGAGCCACCATGACACAAGCCATGGTGAGGAACAAAGGCTAGAATTGAAAACAGGCTACCTCACAAATCCAACTAATCATGTTGGTTTCTGCAGGACCAGTGGTAGTATTGGCAGGGATAGTTTGAGAAAAATTAGAGCCAGTGGGACACTAGCAGAGGGTTTACAGGTGGGGGGCTGATAGTCCATAGCTGAAAATGTGAAAACCCTCAAGAACAGTGACACCACAGGGCCTATAGGAGGATGTCACTTCTCTACAGGTGGGATGTTGATGAAGCCTGACTGACTCCTGTATTGGCAACTCGGAAGCCAGAGAGGCAGAGGGGGACGTGGAGAGAGCCTGACAAAGTCACAGAGCACCCATGTTATGGCAAAAATAAAAAGCACTGTTCTCCAAAGGGCCTCTGGGTCATGAGGGGCAGCGAGTCCCAGGCAGGGAGCCATGTGGCAGGTAAGAGACCTCATTGGATGAACTGGTCCCATGAGGAGCTGCAGCAAATGAGAGACAGAGATGGATAGGCATGCCATGCAGAGTGAAGTTGGATATTTATTTAGTGGGTTATAGAAGGAAAGGGGAAAGGAGAGAGAGGGAAGAGCAGAGGGGGGAGAGGGAGAGAAAGAGAGAGAGAAAGATATACAGAGAGAGGGGGTGGAGAGAAGAAGAGAAAATACCTCTTCAAGAGAGAGACAGAAAGGATGGAAGTCTCAGGCTGGAAGCAGAAGGAAAATCTGCTTGCCTTGGCAGATGGGGGAGTGGGTAGGGCTTGTCTCTTAAAGAGACAGGACAGACTATTACACCTATTATCCACTATCAACAAAATAGTGGAAATACAGGAGTCAATGGGATATATTGAAGAATATAAATGGACCACTGACAGGACTGGTAACCTACAACAAGGAACTGTGACTCATTCTTTTATCATTTTTCCTAAATGCCCCTACTCTTTACTAGGATGGAATCCTTTGAACAAGGTCCAGGCAACAATATCACTCTCAGGAGGTACTTCTAGATTGCCATTGGGAGGTTCTGCTATGGATTTAACTATAATCTTCCCCGTACTTGAGGAATATTCGCTCTTCCAAAATTCAACCCATTCCTCAGAAGGGGAATGGAAAAATTGTTCCAGGAAATCCCTACCGTTTTGGGAGGGTTTAAATTTGAGCACAATTTTCTTGGCTTGACCAAATCTGTACCACCCATCATGGTGCAATTAACATCTTGTGCTATGCTCATTGAATCAAGAAATACCTCACTAGCTCAGAAACCAGGGAGAGGATTAAGGTTTACATCAGGTACCTACTTAAAGCAGGCATACTCACTCCTTGTCAGTCTGTCTGCAATACCACCTTCCACTCTGCACCCCCAACACCTGTTCGTTCAGAAGGCAAGACACTACACAATTATAAGACTTGAGGGGAATAAACAAGCAGGTAAAACCTGTATACATGTATCGTCCAAATTCCTAAACTTTGCTCAGTCTTTTACCACCAGAGAACAAGTTTATACTGTATTGGACTTAAAAGATGCATTTTTTCCATCTCCTGTCAAGATTAAGTTTGTCTATCTTTGCATTTGAATGAGCTGACTCTGAACTGAAGACATTGATATTGGGACAACAAACCTGGACCATACTGCCTAGAGGGATCAAAAGCTATCCTATCACCTTCAATGAAGCACTCAACCAAGATTAAAGTCATTTCTGCAGTAAGTACCCTGAGGTATCCTTGCTTTAATATGTGGAAGTTTTATTATTGTATCTCCCACTAAAGATGAGGAGGACTGTTTAAGAGCCCACTGAGACCATTTGGATCCTCTAGCCCCCTTAGGCTACAGAGCTTCTAAAACAAATGCCCAAATTTGCTCACTCAGATTACCTACTTGGGACATGAATGGAAAGAATGGAAACAATTTCTGTCCCAGGACTGCACAGCAACCATATGCAAATCCTAGCTGCAACGACCAAGAAACAAGTTACGGGGTTTCTGGAAACTATTGGGTATTGTCATTTTTGGACACTGGGTTTGGTGGTTGTCAAACCTTTGTACTTTGGAATGGGTTGAGGAATATGAACAGCTTGTTAAGAACTTAAAAGAGGCTTATGTAAAGGCCTTAGTTTCACTCTCCCTGATTTCTCCAAGCCCTTGCATTTTTATGTTGTTAAAGAATGGGCATTGCCAAGGGACTCAGACTAGATCCCTGGAAAAGACCTATAACTACATCTCAAAGACACGAGATCCTGTAGCTTCTGTATGCCACCCTTGTTTAAGAGGCATCAGAGCCACTGCAATCCTTGTAAAATAAGCTGACAAGCTCACTTTGGGACAGACTAATTGTCAAAGCTCCACATAGCGTGGAAACCAGGCTGAGGGGTGCCATGAACTCCTAGATTTTAAATGCCCATCTACATCAGTACCAAGTCTTCTGTTAGATAATGACAGACTGGCCTTTGATAAATCCTTGGCCATCAGTCCCTCCACCCTAATGCTCAATAGTGACCCTAAGGACCCTATTCATGATTTTCTAAAGATACTGGACATCGTCCTAGATGCCAACAAAGACTGACAGAAATTCCTCTTAACACCAAAAATGTGGATCTCTACACAGATGGCATTGGCTTTGTTCAAGAAAGAATCAAATATGTAGGGGCAAAGGTAATTATGGGCCTGAAGGAAGTCATTTGCACACAACTCTTGCCCAGGAGCGTATCCACCTAGAAAGCAAAAATAACTACTCTGACAAATACTATTAAATGGCCTGAAGGAAGAAGTAATGAATGTCTAAGCAGACAGTCAATATGCTTTTCCTATGGCTCCTGTTCATGAATAGCTATCTAAACAGAGGCACTTACTTACCTCAGAGTGAACGACTATTAAAATAAATATAAAGTTGTCCAGTTGTTGGAGGCTGTCTGGATGCCAACTGGAGCAGCCACAATATACTCTTAGTGTACTACATCAAGAAGATAAAAGTACCCAAACTCAAGGTAACAACTATACAGATCAAATTACTGAAGCAGCTTCCTGGGGAATCTAAGCCTCAGACCTTTCTGGAATATGTCCTGTCCCCAAGCCTCTACTCTTTCTTGATGAATGTTCCTGAGTACAATCCAGATGAGATCAAACCATATTCTTGGGATTCAGGAGAGCTTTAATGGGTGGTCTTGCTGGTTGGAAGAATCTGCATGCCAAAGGTAATAGGTCAAAACTGACCAACAGTCTTGCAAGGCTCCATCTAGTTGTCATCTCCTTTAATATCAGGCTACCTGGACACTGAGAAAAACTTCAGAGCATTTCAGATCAATACCTGACCTATATCCGGGCAAATGCCAAGAAGGCCATGTTTCCCCCAGGAAACATGCAAAAGTGCTATATCTCGTAATTCTAAGATTTGAGTTTTACTGAAGTCAAGCCAGGACTACATGGCTACAAATATTTTCAGGTCTTTGTTGACACTGTCATGGGCTGGATAGAGACAATTCCATCCAGAACAGAGACAGCCCAGATGGAAGCTAAGAAATTCTTCCCAGATTTGGCTTCCTCATATCTCTGTGGTCATACAATTTCCCAGCCTTCACAGCCTAATCATCTCAGTTGCTCTTTAAGGCTCTAAAATTGACTGGAAACTTAGTTGTATGTTTGTTGTCTGTATCACCCTCAGACTTTAGGAAAGGTAGAAAGGATTACTAGAACTTTAAAGGAAATTTTAACTAAATATACTCTTGAGACTGGTGGGAACTGGGTAAGCCTCTTGTCTTATGCACTTCTCAGAATCTGTTTTGTACCCCATATTGAGAAGAGTTTACGTTATATAAAATAGTGTATGTGTGACCATCTCCCATGATCCCTGGGGTACTTGCTGGACTGTATCAGATTGTCTCACTCCAATCTCTGATTCTTTAAGATGATTGCAGTTAACCTTGGGTAAGATTTTCCCTCAGGTTCAGGCTGTTCAGCTTGTTGGGCACTGGCTATCTGACTACCCATTTCAATCCAGAATGTATTGGTTGGCACCTTCAAAACTAGCCAATTTGAAGCTAGATGGAAGTACTTTACATTTTTATTTTCTGTACATCTACTGCTGGTTTCATTAGTCACACCTCAAGAAGGCAACTGAGAAAGCTGCAGGAGAGGAGTCTAACTTCCAGAGGTGGAAAATGACTGAGAAAGGACCATTAAAAATAAAACTAAGGTTTGACTGTCTAACATGACTTTAAACATTGTGTTCTAGCTGTTGGAACCTGCACTATGATTGCACTATGGCTAATAGTTTTACCGTCTTATGTGCAACCTATGCGAACAGAACCTAAATACATCTTGACAGCAGAAATAAAAGGCACTCTTATCAAAGTAAACACCCTGATATTGTCTTGACATGAAAAAGATTGATTTTATCTACCAAGGCACATAGTTTTCACAAAAGTAGGAGAACAGATTGTCTTTAGTCAGATGAATGGAGGGTTCTTGGGATGGACTAATCTAACTGACCAAACCCAATGTAATAACACAGACTTCAGAATAATGAAATATTCTTTAAAAGGTTCCAGTAATGGAAATTACACCTGTGCCAAAATAAGAGGTAGAAGGGAAGATTCATTAATCACTTCAATTGAACTTAACATACCCAGAGTAGCCCTAGTTGTAACTAATACTGTAGTGCACAACCTCTGGCTCCATCAAACACCAAAAAGCCAACAAGAAAACTTCTTCTTTGTCAGAGGAAAATCCTCTATTCCCAGTTGATTAAAAAGAAATTTGTATGAAATAGGGATTTCATATGAAAATCACACAAGGATAAGGGTGTGACAAAGTGGAACAGTCTCCTACTAATGTTTTAAAAGTTGCATCTATGTTCCTATTAGTAATGTGAATAGAGTTGCTTATCAAGGATTTAACAAAACACACAAATGAAGGTGAATGATGAACCAGCCTGACTCTATTTTGAAGGTAGGAGCCATTTACTTCAAGAGCTGAGTTTCTGTTTTTAAGTTTCTGTTTCCTGGAACCTAACCTGCCCCAATCTATGACTTTTATGTTATTGAGAACACTGACTCTCTCTAACCAGTGACCACCTAATTATGTCTTTTTCTTGAGATTTTTCTGTACATTCTAACCACCCTATTGCCTCACTTCTATAAGTCTGCTTTGAGACTACTCATGACTACTCCTTAAAAGCCCCTAAGAAATAGAATCCACACTGCTTTCTTTCCCACCAGACTTAGGAGACAGGAACTGGTCAGCTCTCTGATGCACCTAAAATTAAAAAAAAATCAAGCTTGCTTCAAATTTGATTCAAAAATAGTAGTAGTGGTTTTATTCTTGCCAGGGGGATTAACACCTCCTTAAGCAGATGTGAAAAAAATACAGAGATCGACACATATACACAGAGTGAGAGACCTTGGAACCTTCAGTCCTAAATGGGAATTCTTCATCAAATTTCTCTTTTCAGGATCAGGGAATCTTCCAGAAGAGGAAGAAGAAAGATTAAAAGAACCAAAGAGGATGGAAGATATGAAAAAAACAAATCCTTCCAGATGCAACAGAATTGACGTACACATGAAGTTACAGAGACCATGGTACCATTCACCGGGACTTCCCAGATCTAAGCCAGATGCGGTCCCAGGACTGAGAGGTGAAGTAGACACAGCTTGCATTCCTAGCCCAGAAACTATCTCCGACCGATAACAGGTTGCAAAGGGAAATTTGTTTTTCTACAACAAATTCTCACTGGGTATTCACGCGTTTTAGACCAGGCCCCACGCTTAGCAATAGATGGACAATATAAAATGGATTCAGTGGTATTGTGTATGGCTTTTATCTCAGGGTTTTGGCTGACTATTTTTCCATTACAGATTTTTCTCATATATTATGGATTCTGATTGCATTTTTATGGATTTTCTGTGAGGATGTTTCTCAGTATCTTATATGGTTTTTGTGCTTTTTTATTTGGCCCTTTTTTCCCTGTTCATTTGTTTTTGTCATATTTTGATTTGTTTGTTTTATCTTATCTTATTTTACTATTACTTTTTGGATGCTTATTTGTATCATAATGCAAACAAAAAGGGTATAGATTTGGGTGCATGGGAAAGTGAGAAAGACCCGAAAAGAGTTGGGAGGGCATAATCTGAATACATTGTATGGAAATATATATTCCCTTAAGCAGGACCCTATTTATTCATAAAGAGGGAGCATATTGTTGTCCACATGTACAGATGACCAAAATACCTACAAGGGAGGGACAATTGGATGAGGACCCTTCTGGGGATGGAAATGACTTCCATAGTCTGCAAAAGAAGTTGGAAAATGTGGTCTGTCAGTAGGAAACCATAATTCCTAACTTAGAGAAGATAAAAAGAAATGCAGGGCTAAGGGGCACCGGTCAGAAAACTCAAGGTCCAAATCAGGAGCAGAAGGAGATAGTTCTTTTTAAAGTGTGTAGCATTGCAACAATCAGTAGAGCTGGTTCTCAGGGATGTTAGGCTGGTCTCAACTGGTGAGTTGGAGAGGTTAATTGATGAAAAGAAGGCTCAGTCCACCAGCTCTAGATCTGAGGCTCCAAAACAGCATCAGAATGGCAAGAAAAGGGATGAATTAGTCCACTTTTGGAATCAATCCGTTACTGCTCCAAGGTTGAGAGAAGTACAGTGAGGGGAGCATCAGTTAGAGTCTCTCAAAAGTTTCCATCCAAGCGGCCATGATAAAAGTTAAAAGCTGGCAAAGATACAGAATGTTTGTCAGGGTAAGAATGGTTCATCACTGCGGAGAGCACTAAGAGACAAAGTTACATGACGAAAACTCTTACAATGAGATGAACATGAGTTTAATGCAATTGTACAACGGGCTGGACCATGTACCAGAATAGTGTAGAAGGACAAAGTAACTATAGTTAGCTGTTTGTTTATATCAGAGTCCTGCATAAGAAACAGGCACCTGGAAGTTGTGTAAAAGAAATCAGTTAAAGCCAGCACCCAAGAAATGAATCTGAACAGAAAATATCTAAGTGACATTCTGTGTTTTTACATATAATGAACTTTGCATATTTGTTTTAAATATTAACAATACTAGCTATTTATTTATTGGACATAAACAGAGTATCTCAAGCAAAACAATTTTTTTTGTTTTGATTTACCTTATCAAACAGTTTAATAAGGTAAATTTCCTAAAATTTTGGACTAGTATTTGAAAAAATACATTTTTGTTTAAATTAAGTTGTTATACCTATATTCCAAGAAACAATTTTAGTTGTAAATTGTATTTAACAAAATAAGTTATTTTAATTTTTCTGTTTAAAAAGCATACTCCCAGAGTAAATAATTCACTTTATAAAGTTTTTTTTTTAATTGGCCTTGTTAACAGAACCTTTTTAAAAAAAATCTACATTTTATTCTATAAACTCAACCAACAGATCAAAGGTGAAAACTGCCTGTCATGACTAATCTGTAGTAAATAATTTGCATTATCGATTAAACTAACAAAGAAGACTAAAGCCAACTCCTAACTCCATTTGTCAATGAACATATTTGTGGGTCACTACATACTGATACCAGTAAGCATATTTTTCAACATCATTCTATTTAAAAATAGATTAATTGTTTAGAAGCATAGTTTGTAAAGCACAATAACCAAATTAAATGAGCTTTAACAAATATTGTCTCTCGGAATCCTTAGAAATCACTGCAAAAGTCCTTATACTTCCTGTAGGTTTCAAGATAAACATGCAGGCACTGGCCCTGGGGCTGTCTATCAGGCTAGAGACTAGATTATATTCTTAAAGTACCACAGGTGAGCCTGGGTTGGAGAGAATCTCCTTCCTCTAAGTCATCTCCTTCTGAAGAATCTGAGGTTTTTGAATATTAGGCAAAAGAATCATTCGCTGACTCTACAGCTACAAAATCAACTGTCAAATACACCACTTGTATATTCTAAATAACTTCCCAAAACTGTGAGTTTGATGACAGAGTATTTGATATTCCTTTAATGAGAGAACATGGGTGGTTAGGGTAGAGACTTTGAAATGAACTTTTGTTAAGAGAAAGAATTGAAAGCCAGGATAAATGACATGGTTTAATTGAACTAGTATGCTGGTCCAATACCCGCTGAGTCTTAGGCTTAGATACAAAGTTCCCCAGTTTATAGCATTTTTCATATGCCAGTCTGAAAGATATTCAGGACAGAGTAATATTTGCCCCTCTGATGTTGGAGGCATTTGGATGTGTCTTTAGACTCTGAGTTCCTCCAGTGGGCCAGAGAATCCATTCCTTGTCATGTTAGATATGAAGGACAATTCATCTTTACATAACAAGGAGGTTTATCCTGGTTTGGCTACATGGTCAAAGCTGTTCAGGCCTATGAAACCAGAGTCAGGAGCGGCAGACTTCTGGCAGGTCTTATTTCCAATCCATCCTTTTCCTGTAATGAGACTAGTATGCAACTTATTCTGGTGTGATGATGCTCCACTCAAGGAGCTTGTGCTCCATCGAAAGGAACTGCTGAGCCTGTGATCCTGTGTGTTTCCTGCCATGCAAAGGTATTATAAAATTAACCCATTTTAATTAGTCTATCTTTTGTAACCAATTTTAAAACTGTTTCTGATTTTGAATATCATTATATAATAAACAAACTTTAAAATAACCTTAAACTTGTTTTGACTTAAGTGTTTCAGGCTTAACTTTGACAGCCTATACAGAACACTGTATGATGGGAGATAACGCTTTTCTCTGTAAATAAATTCCATTGTATTCAGCATGATTGACCATTAACTTGTATTTCCTAAATATCTTTAAAAAGTTCATAATTAGTATGTAACTCTTTTACAAGATTAGGATTTTACAATTATGTTTGAGTCTTAACAATTATGATTCTTGAATTACAGATTCTTTAATATCATTTTGGTTGTGAGCCTAGCCTTTAACGGCTTGAAGGGGGGAGAGGAGAAGTAGGGAGAGGAACAGAGAAAAATGTATAGTTCAACAAAAATCAATTTAAAAAAGGAAAAAAAGGTTCTTTAATATCTCAATAAAGTTTGAACTCTGAATATAGTCCATAAAGATCCTGGGAACCTCACGTTCCTGATCCTTTGAAAAATGAATGTTTTTTAAACACCAGTTTTTTGTTTGTTTGTTTTGTGTGTGTGTGTGTGTGTGTGTGTGTGTGTGTGTGTCTTTTATGACTCACTTTCAAAACTAACCATCTTTGCAAGCCTGGAGATGCCTCCTTAGTCTACTAAAAGGAAGATACAATGATAACCATAGGTCTAAGTCATTTAAAGTTTTCTATAGGTACTGCCTTAGTTGCTTTATACTACTTGGTCACATTAACCACAGTGGCACAGAATCACACGGCATCCCATTCTTTTAATCTCAGTAAAGATGAGGCAGGGCCCTGTTGGACCTGGGTGTTCATCCAAGATAGCAAGCAGTAAGCCACAGGACAGTCCAATGGGAGCTGATCAAAAACATATATTTTTCCTAAATGAGAACTGAACCTAACAGGCCAACGTGGTATACTGTAACAAAATAATATAATCTCCATATTTTTTAATTAATCAAATTCAATGATTTCACAAATTGTAAATTACAAAAAAGTAAAAATTTCAACAAAAGTCTTAAAGATGGCAAAAAAAGGCAATTTTAAAAAGGTAAATGGGAGGTGGGTTGCATTCAGAGTTAAACAATTTGCCATTTGTAAAATCTAAGGGAAATAGTTTAGTTGTCTCAAGTACAGTGTCTTTTCCTGAATTTTTTTTTTATTTTCTCTCCTTTTCCCTGTCACAGGGTCAGGTGGCCAGCCTGGCCCAGGAGAGAGATTTTTGAAGAAACTTTTAAACAGACATGCATCTGTTTGGCACAGAGGGGCCCAAATCTAACGACAGGGCCAGCTTTCTCAGTAGAGCAGAACAGCATGAAAAAAATCCCAATATAATCGATTCTCCAAAGGCATTCGAATTCATGTAAGACTGGATACAGTTATAAACATATCAATATACATATCAATAACCAGTTCATTTGTATGTGTGTGTGTTTTCTTGACTATGACTTGAACCTGAAATGTTTCTGCCTCTGAGTTGTTAAAGAGATAAGTAAAATTCTCCAGGTTTAGAGAGGCAGAAATATAAGTAGGCCAAAAATGTAAGGCAAAATGGATAGAAGACAAAAGAATTCTACGAAAATGTAAGTTTGGAGGCCCAGCAAAAATGATAGGCATTCCAGTTCTGGATATGGTTATAAGCCAGAACCTTGAGAGAAATAAAGAGAACTGTGAGTTTTAATAGGGGAAAGAGCTTGGACCATGCTGCCATTCTGTCTTATGGATATACCTAAATCTGCTTAGTTACTGGGAACCAAAATTTTCAGTAAAAGAAAAATAGGCTAAGGAGTTGTGATGACTATTATTGGTTGTCAACTTGTCTATATCTTGAATTAATTACATGTTACCTCACAGCTGCTAAACAGCTAATATTGGAAAGACATAAGATAAGTGTCATACTGTTGATGGGCATGTCTGGTGATATAGATCTTAAGGAAAATAACACAGAAGGCACTCAAATACTAAACATAGAATAATTTCAGGTTCCTTTAACTTATTTCTGCATACATATAACAAGAAAATGAAATCAGAATCTCAAAGATTGTGTTATGAATCACAACACTTTAAACACTATTTATAATAGTCAAGAAAATAAATAAAATAAATATCCGCTGACTCTTCCATGAGGAAACATTGTGTGTGTGTGTGTGTGTGTGTGTGTGTGTATACAATGAAATAGTGTTAACCTGTAAAACACAAAAGACAATTGCAATGGGGATGAACCTGTAATACACTATGGTGAATAAGACATCATATGGAAAAGAAAAAAGTATAGTCAGTCTGTCGAAACTCCAGTCATCGAGATAACCTATAAAATAATGGAGTAAAAACACTGAGATACCTACCAAAAGTTATAGCCCTGGTGCCAGAAAAAGCTGTGTAAAACTCTGGGCAAGGTTAAGAAACCTGTGTGGTTTCATCTTAAACATGAAAAATCTGGACACCATTGTTAGCAGCATTCTGAATTTCTTCTCTGAAGCTTTTATCCCAGTCACCATTTTCCATTCCATGTCTATCACATATTTCAGGTATAAAGATATTACTGAATTTGTCTGATAAACAATACACATTTTTGTTTAGATGTTTAATCATTGGTAAGTAATCTACACACAAACCACCTTTCAACACTACCATAAAAATATGTGGTCATACTAGTCTCATTACAGAAGTCATCATCAAATGATGAATATTTGGATGGGGGCACTGTTAGTTCCCTAAAACCCGTAAGGTCATGACCATTCCTTGATGTAAAATGTATTCAACATTACATCAAAAGATTTCATGATCAATATCAGTCTCAACACTACTCAAAATTCTAAAGCCTCTTCTTAGCCTAAAGGTAATTTCTTAGTTGTGATTGTGACCTCCTGTGATCGGGGGAGGGGGAGGGAAATGGGAGGCGGTGGCGGGGAGGAGGCAGAAATCCTCAATAAATAAATAAATTAAAAAAATAAATTCACCACAGGATTAAAAAAAATTACAATAAATAGCAGCAAATATCCAAAATACAATGACAATGAATATGTATTCTCATCCCAAAATTGAGGAATGGAGTTTAGCAAGGAAGCAGTGAACTAACTTAAGACCAAACCCCATCAGGGCGATTACCATATCCCACAGCTCTATGTCCGGCATTTAAAACTCAGAATAATGAAGTTATCTAAATTTTCAAGGGCTGTGGAGTACTGACTCTCCAGCCCTGCTGCCAGTAGTACACAGAACTTTTCTCTTGGGCTCTGTCCCATTCATGTATGAAGCTTTCTTCCTTGGACACCTAACAGTTCTGGCCTTTCTTATATCACAGGTTCTTAATTACAACTTAAGGTTCAGTTTCATAGGTTTAAACAACGTCTTCTCACAGTTTCCTCACAGGGACCCAACCAATACACACATGTTTTGGCCTTAGTGGCACTCTGGAAACATGTCTTTACTCAGGAGTGAATGTTTCTAGCCCCAATAATGACTGGCTTAGCAAGTTATGTCCACTGATGCAATAATGACATGAAGGTTATGGGACTAACCAAGCACATCTTGACTGGAGTTAAGGCATGAAACATAGGTGCCACTATTAATAGAGCCAAGAATCTGTGACTAAGCAGGCCACAGGACTGAAGTGAGAATATACAATCATTTTTCTACTAAATGAGCAGTATTAAATTGTCTCCTAACCACTTATCTTTGCACCCATAGATTAGTGAATCACTTTCCCCTCATCAAAGAAGCTTCCTTTTGCAGTAGTTGGCAATTAACATGGAGACCCACAACTGTAAACACCCAGAAAAAAAGAGACTAAGAAGTGGTAAGCATTAAATAGGACATCTATATCACACCTATTCTCCTAAAGTTCAGCTATTATCCTGGAAGATAGGGGAGAAAGGTAAGACCTTGAGGCAATGGATGGCTATTATAAAACTATTTTACAGACACAACCGAGAAGTTGCACATATTCATTCGGAGTGATTGTAAAAATGTCTACAAAGTCCATATTTTTGTTTTTGTTTTTTTTTAAAAAAAACAGCCATAATCCTAGCCTGGTGGGGGAGAGGGTCATAAAGTTCTCCATCTAGCTAAGGAACTATTGGCATTGGTTAGCTGCTAGGAGAGAAAGTGTCAGTTTACCTTAAGGATATTGACTCAAAGAAGCTATCTGTGAAATAGTAGATGACCTGCTATGTATTTTCATACAAAGAACATGAAGTAGATGTATTGTGTTATAAAAAAAAAAGGAGAACATGAATTTGTGAACTTGAGAGGGAATGGTGGAGGAGAGGGAAGGAATCTGAGTAGATGGGATAAAAACTAGATATGGATGGTGGATGATATCAAAACACATTGTATATAAGTATGAAATTTTCAAACAAAAAATTACTTACTAGGAAATAATATAATTTTATCATATCAGGATGTTTTGTCATTTTTTATGTTTTTTAAATATATATATATTATTGAAAAAAATTTCCGCTTCCTCCCCGCCTCCCATTTCCCTCCCCCCCCCCCCCCTCCTCTCCCCTCCCCGTACTTCTGTCCCCCTCCCTCTCCAGTAAAGAATGATAATGATAAAGAGAAGTCATATGTTTTGCAGCAGCTTCTATAATTATCCATATGCTGTACCAATCTTTATTCTGTGATGAGCAAGATCCAATTTAAAAATTAGTAATCCTTGCATGTACTTAACATTTCAGATATCCCCCTCGAGGAACTGACTATTCCTGTTTCATTACTGGAAACTCACTCCTCTTAGAGGACACTAGGGATCTACTTGTTAAAATAATGTAAATTGGAAGGTAAGATTCTTTTAATTTGTGAAACTCTGCTCTTAGTGAACACATTTTTCTTCTGAGACATTTCCAGGAAGTGTTAAAGTATGGAAACACTTTATTAAGAGGCAGGACATCTAATTTCAAGTAAAAATCTCACTTGGACAACTTATCAAGATGATGTATAGAATGTATTTTATGTTATGACTTATTTTGGTTTCCAATGGATTAAGTCTAAAAGAGAAGACATGATGCCCTAAATTTCTGTTCTATTCTGTAATGGAACACCTGTTACTGGTCAATTTATCAAGAGTTTTTGTTTGAATGGCAAATGAAAGATTGATTAGGAAAATAAATGAAAAGATGCTCCCTTGCTGCTCCAACTCAAAGTGGAAGGTAGAGCACAAGTAAGAAGTGAGACTTTGAACACTTTATAAGTCAGTCAAGAGAAAGCAAGACCAGTCCCCTGATAAAGGTTCCTTCCTGTGACCTCCATGTATATCACTATACCGTGTACTGAAACTACTCATTGGAAATTAAAGGCACAAATTTCTGAGCAACACTCAAACCATATCTCCTCTGGAAACACTAAATTATATAGATTGGCCAATGACTGTTTTGCGGGGACACAATGAGCCAGAAAAGTGAGGGTCAATGATACATTCCATGTAGTGGAAAAACATACATGAAGGGATGAGAGTGAAAAACAGCAAATGAGTCGATGATGAAATTCCACTAGGCTTGTGCAGGCTAGAGTGTGCATCTCTATGGGAATGCAAGTCTGTCTTCATTTCTTATAGAACTTCCAGTTGGCATTGTAGCCACTGACTAAATAATAGCAACACCCTTAAGTCTCAAAGTGGCCACCATTTAACAATAAATGATATGATTGCTGTGTTCAGTAGGAATGTGACCCAGAAAGTGAGAAAACTTTAGGAGACTGCTGGGAACAATTATACCTATTTTTTTAAATGTTTTTGTGGTCTTATTTTTTGGTGAATTTTCCAATGCCTCCTTCTCTAAAGTAGCATTGTCCACTGAAGCGGTGTAAGATGGGTAATTTGTCTCATAATAAATGCATTACAAGAGAAAAATGTTCGTATGAACTTCTATCAAATTTTAATCCTGTATGTCCAAATCACTATCAATATTATTGATGCATTCAATATTAAGTCACAATGGAGATGTCTTTAAAATTTCGTTTTTTGAAATCATACATTATGTTTACAAGTCGGAAAGACTAATTAAACTAGTGAGCTTCCCAGTACTCTCTGAGGTCAGAGAGTTAACTGGTACCATAGTGGCCAATGTTGCACCCTTGATCTAACTGATTCCTTCTGATATCTCCCACTTAAACCTATTGTCTAGCCTTCATCCTTTACTGTTTTCCAATGCTCTTCTTCATGCTGAAAAAAAATTAAGTTGTACTTGCAGCAGTGACACCTAAAATACAATGATCCAAATGCCACCAGTTCTCCAATCTCTAGAAAAGCTCAATTCATTTAGTTTTATGGTTCACATAGGCATAGTCACATACTTAAGTTGAAGAGAGTTAATCAAGACACTACATATTAAGGAGTAATGAAAGTTAGGACAAAATCAAGAGTTAGGAACTAAAAAGGTTTTGCTCTTTGTGAGTTAGCAATATGATCAAGCACACATTTGCCACTTGGGTTAAATCTGTTAAAAATAAAAAAAAAATAACATAATTACCTGAAATTTTCTGTCAAAAGATGAGACACAACGTACTTCTGTATTATAGGCTTATTTTTTTGTGTTGAAAGTGTGAACAAATTACATTATTTTCTACTTCATCATTTTTCAATGTCAAGAGTCTCTATTAAAGCGTTTTACATTGGTCTCTGAATGCCAGCTTTCAGAGGCTATATCACCACAGTATTGTCAAGTATTTTACTTCGCAAAATGTCACAGCCATCCTTCAGCTCAGGATAGAGAATGCAAAGTGGGGAGCGGTCACCTACAGATGTCATGTCCACACAGGGGTTAGTTACATTGTGAAATGGCCTTCTTGATCTCCCCAGGATAAAACTATCCATGTGTTATAGAAGAATTTTCCTAAATGTAGATTTCTTATGCTTAGTATTGTCTTTCTTTGAAAATTTCTAGAGTTTCAGGTATAAAATACATTAAGAATAAGCAGGTAAACATGCCATTTTAAATCTCCTGGGGTAGCCTTTGTTGTATTTACAGAATAGCTGGATTACAGCATTATCCTTGGATATTAGACTCCCGAATAAAGAAGACTGTTTCCATTTGTATTTCTCTCCTCTCACACTCAAAAAAACCCATACTCAGGTTTAAATGAGAGTACTTTTTCTTTATTTTATAGACGCACAGTTTTCTGACTTGGAGGTTTTTTTTACTAAAGAGGTTAAGACAAATCCTTAGTCCTCCAGCCCTGATTACCTATACTTGTTACCACATCCTCAATAGGCCTATTAAAAGCACAAGAAAAAGTGAAGAGCAAATAAAAGATACCAGTGTAGACACACTGGGAAGGAGCGGGGGAAATCCAGAGATTTCACTCAAGTTCTTTTTAAGACTCCTGACATGAGGTTTAGGTTCAAACAGGGCAAGCATATCCAGTCCTCGTGTAGGTGTGATCCACCCACCCTTAATCCATCATGGTCAACTTCACTCTCCTAGAAAAGAGTCAGACAGGTTGTTAGAATTGTACAAACTCTCTTGCTGGGCAAGAAGCTCTCCCTCTGACTCCCATCAGGTTTCAGCTTTTTTGCTTTCATTCAGAATGAGATTATGAAAACAAATTCCCATTCTTTAGGAGGAATTGTTTTGAGAGTCTGAATGTGAAATGGGGGGTTACATGTGTCCCTTTGGGTGGCTTCCTTCAGGCCAAGGTACTTAAAGTGCATCATCAATGTCTTTGATATATGTCTTAAAACTTCTGATTTATATTTCCTCTTATTCTTTCACTATTTTTCTTCAATTCTTTTATTTTAGTTGAATACACATAACATGAAATTTACAATCATTTAAGTAAGTTCTTCAGTAATGGGCAGCACTTGAACAATTACGGAAATGCACATCATATAAAATTCACTCTTCTCCTTCTACTTCAAAGATGCTCAGCATTTCCTCTCTTTAGGATCTGAGATCCAAATGAAAACAACAATGAGATATCATTTATTTTGGCTGGGGTAGCTTTGGCTAGGAACCACATGTCCGGTGTATTCCTGAAAGGGTGGAAAAAGCATAACTCCACGTTGAAACTGTGGAGTTTCACATAATACAATATAGCAGTTACTCTTCCAGGCTTGCATACAAAATAACTAAGAGAAAGGATGTCCTTACAACCAACAGCCCCTGTTCTTGGTGAAACCTGCCCATTTCACATCACCAACCAAATCATATTCACTGCAGCACCCATCTCAAGATTCTTCCTCTGTTGGGTTCCTGGCTCTTCCCTTATTCTTCACTTACGGACTGAGCTATTTCAGCATTCCCTGAAATAATGCTTTGAGGGTGAATTGAATGGATCTCAGGACTCAGTATTCAGATTAAGGACCTGGCCATGGGCTTCCCACCTCTAAGCCCATGGACTTTTTCTTAAGTCTGAATCTGCAGTTGATATAGATTAGCAGTGCATTGTGATGCATAACCAAAAGAGAATCTCCACCACAAGCAGCTGCAAGGTCAGGTCCAAGTGTAGACTCTTATACCCCCGTAAGCAAGTGGTTTCTCTTCTCCTTCTAGTAACAAAATGGTCATTGGTGCTCTTGTTTTTGTTTTCCATAAGACATTATTCAAAACAGAATTTGAGAGAACCTGGTAATGGTCCCTGTAGGTAACTTTCAGCATTCTCCTCTCTTTCTTTCTTCTCCAGAAGTTAGTCTTTCCAAGTGACTTTGTAGCAAAGAGACCATTTATGTACCAGTTTTTTTTTTTTCCCGGAGTTTCTTTGTAACTCTACACCAGGCACTTTAGAACCCACTATTTTTAATCACCACATTATGGAATATAAGCCTCACTGTGCTCCACATGTTTGCATATGTGCTGCATGACCTCCCCTTTTATAGTTAATATATTCTTTTGACCTTCAAGAATCTGTTTTTATCGGCTTGATATTAATGTTCCCATATTGTGAACTCCTCCCTTAAATCAATTCAGATTTGGTCTCTATACTTGAGTACATTATGGTGACAGTTAATAATATAAGCAAAGAAGAAGAGATCCTGATGGTGGCATTGAGCAATATCTGCAGAGTCCGCCTTTGGGGTCGCCACTTTAACTCAGTATTTATTGGCTCTTAAAAACACTATTGACAATACACTCTGCATTAGCTCTTAAGTTGGAGATGTACTGGGGAGCTGAACAATTTAATTCATTAGGTTCTACTGAACAGACTGACAGGACATACGAAAACAGTTTTCAGAACCTAAACACTGCCATGATTGAAGCAACAGTTTGGGTGGCAGGTAGCCAGATTTCTCTTATGTTCTTATGCTCACTTTTTAAATTTATAGTCCCTCATAGTATGGGACAAAAAAAATGAATGTTAAGGCAAAACTTGAGCATTAAGGGAGAAAATAAGCAGCCATGTGGGATTCTTGAGTCATGACATCATAATATTCTTTCTTTGTACTTTTATACTGATCAGTTGGATAACTAAGAAATCATCAAGCACAGCTTTCATTACTGGACATAGTTATTCTGAATACCAGATGTAAAACCATGGAGTGACTCAAATTCATCTTTATTTTGAGATTTAAAAAATGTGGTTAGTAATGTCAGTTATTTTTATATACAATGCACTTTATTAGTGTACTACATCTCAGAAGAAATAGGTATTAAAATACTTCACACAAAGATCCAGTTCTATAAGCACCCCTTACCTAATCCAGAGAAAATGCTTCTTTTTTATTGACCTTCCCACATTCTATATTTTTCCTCATATCATGCTTTTTTTTTTTAGTAAACTGAGTTTTTGATGTCAGATCTTCAATCATCAAACATTGTTGAGTACCATTTGCAATGCTTGTTCACTGGAGAACAGGTTTCTGGGGAATAGTGAGAATACTCACTTATTATGACTCAAGATGTAAAAAAGGTGGAGTTCCGTATCGGTTCCTCATTGTGCATGGATGCTTAAAAGGAAAGACAAAAGCTAAGTCACAGGAAAGTTCATTTTAACAAAGAAGCAATGTTCAAAAAGAACATTGGGAGTGAGGCCCAATGACAAATGTCATTTGCAATGACAGTTGCCAAAGATCAACAGCTCCTGACCTCTGCCACCTCCCTCTACAGTGCTTCCAAGGGCATCCCGTTCAGTACTGACCTCTAGTATCATCTCTGAGGGAAAGACAGACCAAAGGACACAAACATCAGCCTTTCTTCTGATGCCCAACATGGCCTTTCCCCTGCCGGTGCCTCACCACATCCTCTAGGGAGTAAGAACACCTCTATGTGCCACGATTTCCACTAGAGGATTATGTGCTTTAACCCAGATCTTCGTACCTCGTAATGTACCATTTCCCCATAATCTTGTGAAGTATCCTTGAAGGTCTTTGAGCCTTGCGATGTACTTGAACATGATGCAAAATTGAATTCATGCATCCTTAATTCTTCCTGCTGGTTTAAAGTTGCAGTAGCAGTGCATGGGTGCTGCAGCTGTCTGAAACCCCTTGAATTTCTTCTGGAGAAATAGACTAGAATGTTATCTTCTGTATTTTAAGAGATTAGCTTTTTATTAAAATCAAATCTGCAGACATTCATCATATATGAATATAAGAACTTAAAGAGCAATTATATTAAAAATACCTAGGATACTCACTATTCCAGAGTCCAGCAGAGATTAGGAGGGTTCACAGGCTCTGTGTGTGTAATGTCTCTATGTGACAAGGAGATAACAAACTCTACCTGTGCCATTGTCATCAATTGCATAACATATTTAGCTCACATACAAAGCTTAAAAGGAAATGCATGCAATGAGCAAGGTTAAAAATTGATCATACAGATGCCAAATTTTGCATATTTGGCTCAATTTTTAGTTTTTCTACTCCAAAACTGTTCTGTCTCCATTTATATTGTTTAGTCACCTGCCTCTTTGGGAATTGTGCAAAGTCTGATTCATGTGTGAGATTTCCATTTTCTGATTTTCCTTTCAAAGCACTGAAACTCTTTATTTAAGAGCCAAAATGACACCATGGTCAAATATCCTAAGGAACACTGTAGGTAAGTTTAACTACAGACTCATTAGCTTTCAGCTTGAAATAGCCTCATGAAAATATCCTAAATGCTAGGCGAGTAGAAATCAAAGTGAAAGATCCTGAAAACCTGAAAATTAAAGTACACTAAGCATTTGTCAAGACTAACACCTTCATTTTACACATGGGGAATTTGTATTACAGAATGCTACATGATTTATTCCACAAAGATCTGATGCAAATCATTATTAGAACATTTAGACACACCATACTAACCTAATAGAGACGGATGCTTTCCATATAAGCTTGGCAACTTTCACCATCTTATATTTAATCGAAACCCTCATGCTAGAAAGAAAGAGGTGAGGGGATAATCAGAAATACAGAGATGTAGAAACAAAGCAAGGGGATATTGAACACGCTACATTTCAGTTGAGAAACCAGAAATCAGAAGATCAATGTAATATAGTACATTTTGCTTGAAAATTTAACGAGACCATGGCAATAAAATGATTAGGCAGTTACTGAAGCCAGGGGGATGCTGGGTAAATCATGCTTGAGGCATTTTGGATCTATTAACAAACTGTTAATATTTCAGAGAGTGAAAGAGCATTGTTTACGTGTGTGCATGAAGTATCCTGACTGAGTATAGCACACAACTGTCTCCCTGGTGTGCTTGCTCTTCTAGGACTTTCTGTACTGCTTCTACATAGAGTTGCAAACTCTGTGGTGTTTCCCATTCTATCATCACTTCACTGTAATCCTCACTGTTATTGCCAATATAGACACAAATAATCATTTTGAAAGTAGTTCCTTCAATTATTTTATGACATCAGCCAGAAAAGCAGATGCCACACAAAATATTTGAAATAAGCCTTGAAGTTAAAAGAATTCAGCCATCTAATCTACCAGATATACTTACTACTTCCTGCTATTTGTCCTTCCCTATGCTGGGGTAGCTTCATCTTGCAGTGTCTAGTATGCCCAAAAAGTTTGATTTTCACATGGCAGCAAAAGGCCCTGATACTTAATGGCTAAGCAGAATGAGCACTGCAGAGATATCATCAAATCTCACAAGGAAAGGATGCTCATGCTCGGAACTCAGAATGAGCATGCTACTGTGTGTATGTATAGTGTATGTATGTATGCATGCATTTAAAATTATACATAATATATGTTATACATTTATATCATGCTATATTACATATAATATAAAATATATATCATATATAAATATATAGTCAAATATATGCATATATTAAAAAATTTATGGCATAGGTAAATCACTTGCATTATATATGTACATATGTTTACTTTTATAATATATATGTACACAAATATTTGTATATAAAACTTCCCCTGACACTGTCATTTCCAATAACCTATTTTCTTATTTTACTTCTTTTTGTAATCATGCTATTCTGAACCATGCCTTTACTCCTGAGTCCACAGAAATAGTAAAAACATAAAAATTATTATTTTCATACTCTATCCAATATTCTTGCTCAGGCACACAGATGAACGTTTTGACTTTGTGAAGACTCATGGGACAATATTCCTCTTCATATTATTGTCCATGGGAGAATGGACAAGAGAGAAGTGCCCCTTATAGATGTCTCACATCAGAAAAAGGGCAAGTTAAAAATAAAATTACTTTGAAAAATGCCACAATGAAACCTAAGACTTGGTTTGCTAATAAAATAAGGCATAGGAATCACTTGACAGACAGGAGGCTTGGGGTTGCCACCTCTAAGGTCCCTAGGTCATAATTCTCCTTTAAAAGGCTTGAAAACCAACCCTGCCATCCCCAACCCCGCAGCAGACATCCAAGTAAAAAGCAGAACCAACCGGGGTAGGCTACAGAGAGGCACAATTGTCTGCCATTTAAGTGGGAATTCACTGAAGCCCTTAAGAACCATGAGCAGGCACACAGAACCACACAGAAACTATATTATTTAAAACATTGCTTGGCCCATTAGCTCTAACTTCTTATTGGCTAACTCTTACATCTTAATTTAACATACTTCTAGTAATGTGTGTAATGCTATGTAGCTGTGGCTTACCGGCAAGATTCCAACCAGGGTCTGTCTCTGGCCATACTATATGGCTTCTCTCTGACTCTGCCTCCTTCCTCCCAACATTCAGTTTAGTTTTTCCTGCCTAGCTCTGTTCCCCTATATCTCTGATATAGGCCCAATGCATTTTATTTATTAACCAATGATACTCACAGCATACAGAGGGGAATCTCACATCAAGAAAGCTGACCCTGGAATTATGGACACCCGGGGACATGAGCACATGCACACAAAAGCCACTGAGGCTGCGGCTTGAAATGTCCCAAGATCCCCACAGGGGTTTCTTTCCTCTCCTATTCCGTCTCCTCTTCAAGCTCAATTCCTGTTTCCATAACTAGGAGCCTCTTAAAGTGTTAACAATTTCTCTCTGTTTCTCTTTTTTCCATTCTCCCGAAGGCTACAGTTGAGCTACATCATTGAAACCATGAGCAAGGGAATTGCTTTGTTCAGTTCTATGTTATCACACTCATTATAGTTCACAGTGTTTTTAATAATGGCTGCATCTCAGTCTTTGGTTGTGTAACACTGCATTGTACAAATGCGAGAAACTTCATTTAGCAAACCTAATGTCTGAGCCACTTCCAGATTTAAGGAATTATGAACTGCTTCAGAGGCTTGTTCTATGTGTTCATGTAACTCTACACACAATGCCCTTGAGTTTATCCAAAAGGGAATCAGGGGTACAACTCTGAGCATGTCTAACGTTGATAGGTTTTTCTGCATATTTCCATAGTTCATTGCTTTTTCAGGGGCAAGGAAGGGGTTATTTGGCTTTTTATTTATGTTTATATGTAGATTTATGTTTGAGGATATGTCTTTGTGAGTCCACGTGCTTACAAAGGCCAGAAGAGGCATTTGATCTATGGGAAGCAGAGTTACGAATGGTTGTGAGCTTCCTGGCATGGGTGCTGGAAACTGAACTCAGGTCTTCTGCAAGAGCATCATGTGATTTTAATCTCTGAGCCATCAGTTTATCCCCACTGGCAACTGATTTCTATTGTTTAGCACTGCTGCAAAATCCAAAGTTGTGTTTGACAAATGTTATGGTCATAGTGTAGATTATGATATTATCTGTGGGTCAAAGTATCAATAATAAAAATAACAATATACCACTTTGTTTTGTTACTGAATATTTCTTTTCTTTTTTAAAATTTATTTATTTATGTTTTATTGAGAAAAGGAAAAAAGACAAGTTTCCGTCTCCTCCCAGCCTCCCATTTCC